>NC_056727.1:575818315-575933315 GCF_019279795.1 Protopterus annectens | reverse complement strand
ACTGGAGCCGTGGCTGATGACACCCATCAGAAACGCACACACACCTGAACAAGAATGCCATAATGAGGCACACGCACAAACACAAAATGTAATCGAGTGTGTGTTTGGGCTGCTCAAGTCATGGTTCAGGTGCCTGGACACATCTGGTTGAGCCTTGCAGTACTCACCAACTACATGTACCCAAATTGTCATGGTATGTGCTATGCTACATAATATGATCCTGCGAAAACAGCTGCAGCAGGACCAGCATAGGCCCGGGCCAAACAGCCCTCCACCATTGCCAAGGCCATCACAGGCAGAGCGTGACTTGGAGGAGGAACAACCTGAGCCTGCCCCAGTAGGCAGAAGGAGACATGCCCAGTATGCTGTGGCCTTGGCAAAGAGGCAACGCATAGCACATACACTGGCTCAGTAGGAACTCTGGAAATGATACCTCTCTCTGACTAGCACATATAGTAAAAGGGATGCCTAAGTTGACACTACCTGCTTTCAAACATGTATAGGGAGTGTAGTATGTGCATCCAACATAGGCAGCCCTACAGCACCACCTGAGGCATGATTGCCATGTGTTAAGCAATATAAAGCAGTGCTAAACAGCATTTACCACCATGTAGTATATGTAAACAAAATCGCACACACCAACTAGCACAACTGTGGTCAATGTTGAGTAATATTAGGCAACGTCCAGCAATGTTGGTTAATATTGAGCAATGTCGGACAAGCTTGGTCTAAGTAGAGCATAGCTGAACAAAAGCCAACATGCTCATATTTGCTCTACTGGCCCTTAAGCAGTCTGGTCTGCTCAGTATGAAAATATAAAGCAGTAATGGGCCTTGAACCCATGATACTGTGCACTACAGTCATAGTACTGAACCACTAAACCATGACAGTATTGCAGTGGTCAGCTTGTATGAAGAAATGTTGATAAGTCTATACAAAGTATCTCATGGAAACCCTGCAGGCGCAGCATAATCCCTGTCGAGTTATGACACAAAGGTGAGTCCTGCAGTAAGAATAGAACCTGACTTTTAACACACACAGTATAAATGTTAATATCGGTCATGTTCACACACATCAACAAATGTAGTGGACCTCAGACAGCAACATACTGAAAGGTCACACTGGGCATGCTCACACACTTGAATAAATGAGACAAATGTCAGGCAACAAAACACGGAAAGCCTGAACTGGGCATGCTCACACACTTAGGCCATGTCTGAGTACAGCAGTGGGCCACACATATCTGACAGTTGCATGTGTTAACCCAAGAACCTCTCACTATCCAGCAATCCACCCTGTGCACACAGTTATATGACAACAGACACATATATAATATAGTGGAACCCTGTCATAATCAAATATGTTCTGCAGATACCCAAGTTGTTCATAGAAACTGGGAAAGCAAAGACGATAAAAACCTGCAAACAGTACCAGCAATAAACATTGTGCATCCCGAACATTATCATAGGTTCAGAGGTCGATACTAGGCTATCTGCCCTAGGGCATGTACAAGCCTAGCCAGAGTGTGTTTGGCTTTCACAACCCTGTCGGATTAGTACACTGTGCCTGTGAATAGTAGGTCACACAAGATAGCCCATTTACGTTTAGTCTAGTGTGCCTCTGTCTAGCAGGGACTCAGAAGATATCCCAGGGGTAAACATACGATCACCCATCCAGTTGTCAAGATGTCTCCTGTAGGTGGTCAGTGGGTGGCTCTGCCTATGCGAAACCGGGATTACAATCCGGAGTGAGTGGAGCCTCTGGGATAAGAATCTGTCCCTCCAGCATGTCTTATTAACATCTGTGCTGAGGTATATGTCCCTGGAGTGTGTAGCTCCAAGGGAGTCGGATATCCTGAGGTGGAGCATGTCCATCAATTCTGGGTTGGGTATTTCTGTAAACAACAGGCATACATCACATCCGAGTAGGCGGTAAGCGACTGTGTAGAGCTGGAGTTACTGTATCCGAACTGTGCAAGGCATCCACGTGAGTCCCTAGATCTGCTTGTTGAGGAAAATTTGTGGTGATTACAGTTGCTGCAGGTGTCGGGTAAGGTACATCCCAAATGTGGCATTGTAACCAAGCATGGTCGTGATGAGTATAGGGGCACAATGACCTCACTTGATCTAGATGTGAAACCATATGGGATAAGGTGGGCTATACAGAAGGCCTGTCTAACCACTTTGGCAACGTGACTGTCAAAGGTGACAGTACGAACAAATCATGTCCCCAAACCCCTAACAACACCTACCATATGTAATGGATTACTACCTATGCGGTAATGTGTGGGCATGTTGTTATTCCCAAAGGGGATGACTATGCAACTGATGGCATTTAGCTGTAGGCCATGGCTTAGGCACCAGTCATCCATCTCTGTGAGACCCTGTTTGAGTATGCATGTGCCAGCTGGAGAGTTGATTATGGCACCCAGTTTGCAGTCATCTGTGAACATGGTCAGCCATATTCCTCCTGTGTTAACCTGTACATCAGACAAATATATACTGAACAAGAGAGGTCCCAGGACTGAGCCTTGTGGGATGCCATGTGTAACTGGTGTATAGTCAGACATGGCATCTGCAATACTGACCATGTGGGTGCTATCCCTGTTCCAGGTAGCAATCCATCGTGTGAGATATGTGTCGATATCGACGCTGGTGAACCTATGCATAATGGTTGAGTGGGGTTTTGTGTTGAAGGGTTTTGCAAGGTCCAGGTAGGCTGTGTGGGCAACCGTCCCTACGTCGATGGACCTGGTAACCATTTAAAGAATACAAACAGGTTCAAGAGGCAAGATCTGCCCACAACAATGCTGAAATGTGTAGGACAAAGTGTCTGTGGGTTCCTGATGTCTATGTGTGTGTGTCCCATGACAATACGCTCCATAGTTGTGCAGAACAGGCTAGTTAGGTTTATAGGGTGATATTGTCTGTGGTCTGTTGTGGCACCAACTCTGTGGAGTGGAACCACTGTCACTGTACACCATTCCTTGGGTACATATCCTGTAGTAACTCTGATATTGAACAGTGGCGTAATGTGAGGGTTACATCTGTCATGAAGCTCGTGTAAGACGCAGGCCGGGACACCATCTGGTCCCATTGATGCTGTGTTGTCCGCTTTGGGGAGGGCAACACTCACCTGTTTATTTGTGATGTCAGGGAGGTTACACTCTGTTGGGATGGATAGTTGCTCCTTAGGGAGGATGGGGGGAGACATCTGCACTGAACCTGTTTGCCAGGATGTTGGCAATGTCAGTGGGTTCAGGGTATGTTTAGTCAGTATGCAGTAACTCACAGCATATCAGTGAGTCTTCACCCACGTTCCTGACATAACTGAAGAAGGCCTTGTGATTGTCCTACGTGTCTGGTGCAATTGTCCATTAGAAGCGGGCCTTAGATAAATTCATGAGTGATCGTAGCTGTCTGCTAGTACAGATCACAGATGCCTTCCCTGTCTGGGATTGTGCTCTATCATGTAGTAGCTTCCTCCTGTCATTGTATAGCTTATTAATGGCCAGGGTCTACCAGACAGGTCCCCTGCCATTGGAGGAGAGAGTCTTGTTGTTATTTGGGATAGCACGATCCATGCAGCCCACTAGGTGTCCATAGAATGTGTATGTAAAGGATTCAGCAGTCTGAGCCATATTTACCACTGTCTCAGGGTCTCTGAAGGATACCACCTTGCTTTGGGGAAGTGAGATGTTTGCTTATGAGACGTTCACTAAGATTACCCAGGATGGGTGTGGGGATGGGATATGGATGTCCAGTGAGATAAATGTATGTTCTGACCTTACCAATGAGGGGTATATCGCTGGTGTGGAACATAGAGTCTCCATGTTGGTGATGATCAGGTCCAATATGTTTTCCCCTCTTGTGGGTATGGTGACCGGTTGTGCCATAGCATATGAGTTTATAAATAGTAGCAACTGTTGGGCGAGGGTGTTGGGGCTTAAGTAGTATCCCTAGTCAATTTTTGGGTATTTGAAGTCACCCAATATAATGGTGTTTGGGGAGACCTTCATATTCTCCAGTGTTCCCAGGAAAGCTGAGTGTGGTTCCTGAGTTTGGGAGGGTGGTTTGTAGCAGGCAACAAATTGAAAGGCAGTTTTGCACAATGTTAGTTGCATATGTATGGTCTGTGATGCTTTGTGTAGTGCTACTAACCCGGAGGTGTGTGTATCTGTGATGTATATGGATACTCCCTCTATTTGTGTTGTCCGTTCCGAGTCTTGTGGTCAGAAAGCATGGTATGAAATATAACCTGGTAGTGCTGGTGTGCATTTGTGAGCCTGAACCAGTCATCTGTTAGTGCACAGATATCACTATTCTCCATACTGAGGAGAGTCCTGAGTGGGCGCAATTTGAGGGTAACACATCTGGTGTTGAGCAGCATTACCCTTAGTTTTATTTACTGTGTAATGTCTATGGAGGTGGGTTTCTCTTTTGAGCCCCGCTTAAAAAAGGCAGTATGGTGATAGCAAGAGCCTTAGCCAGTATTCGAAAGTCCAAGGGTGACAGGTGCAAGCTGTCTATAGCGAAGCTACATGGCATGTCGAGCATGTCACCCCAGGCTGACAGACACTGGATCCCCTTTGAATGACACCAATATGTTAGCCAACTGTTAAATGTGATAAGTTTGTCTGTATAATGTGACATCATACTTGGTGAGTGTAAGATGCTACACAAGGTCAGGGTCATACTGGCCTGGCCTACATGATCAGAGAGTTCCTCTATGTATCATGTCATGTGGTCCAGGGAGGAATGTCTGAGGTTTTACGCACCAGCATGGACAATGATGGAGCTATTTCTGTACTTGTTTTGGAGTGACCTGAGTGCATGTGTTATGTGGTGGATCCTGGCACCCGACAGACAGCTCAAAGTGACCATCCCCTTGTTCGGCCTACTGAGTGGGACATCAGTGTGTCTGACAATAAGTGTCACCTATTACAAGTGTATTAGGTGTGTTGCTTAGCCCTAAGGGCAGTGACTGTGTGGCACACTGACATTGTGAACTATGTGATATGTGGGTATTGTAGTGGGGTAGCAGTTGTTTGTGTGTCTGCTTTGGAGGTCTCTGCTGCTTAGGCAGAGTTTATTTAGAGCCTCCAAGTATGTTTATGTGTGATAATGTTGTTTGATTGCTGCCGCTATAGGCTTATGTGAGACTGATATGTGGTGTATGTGGTTACCTTCACCACCTGATAGACTGTGCCAGTCATGGGTCGAGAGAGCTCAGCCTCCTGTATGTCTATATAGTTGCATCTCTCACATATATCTGAGTTTGTTGGGAGGAGGAGAGGGTTGTCTGTGTACATGAGGCAGTTGTGACATTGTGTCAAAAGCACAATATTCACCAGCTGGACTGGAGAGTGCACACGAAACCGACTGCTGGACATGCCAGGATATTATGATGACATACTCTGTAGACTGATCACAAAGGATCAGTAGGGTGTTAAGTGTGTAAAAGAGTATAACAGGGATTAATGCTCAGGTTTGTCGGTGTTTTGTATAGAGTAGCTGCAAAGGAGTCCAGACGGAATTATGACACCTCCTTCAGCTATGTCATAAATAGCAATGTACACTCATATATGTCCTGAGTCAGGGCCAACTGTACCTGACTGACAATGCCAACATCCTGTCAGACAGGCCCATATATACATACCTACCTCCCACTGATGAAAGTCCCTATCATCATACCTGGAGATATCACATGTAGAATGGGTGAACAGCTCCCCCCAAAGCCGAAAGCATGGGAGCAATTGGATTACATTGTTTCCCTATATGTGTCATGAATGAACTACAGAACAAACAGACCCTGCACCTGAACAGTCTGTTGAGCCTCACCCTCTCCACAGGATCTGGGACCGTTGAATGTGTTACAGCAACATATGGCTCTCCCCACAAGTGTTGGTGCACAACACACCATGGGAAGTATAGACCAGTAAGCCTATGAAGTCTGATCTGCAAGGCCATGGAGTCCATCATGGTTGAAGTCATAAACAGAGCTATTGGAAGCTGACAAACACACAACCGTACCAACTGTGGTATGTTCATGTGCATATTATGGTTCCCAAACATGCTAGACTGTTTGCAAGGCAGCCACCAAGGACATACATCACTGAACGGAGCTACACATGTCTCACATAGACTTTGAATAGCCCTTTATCAGCATCCCAGATACATGTCGTATCTACAAAACCAACAATCTGTGCATAAATATGTGTTGACATATGAAGGAATGTCAATTTGTCCACAGATAGATTACACAAGCTAAGAATTATGTGGTCCTGTTCAAGCTGTTGACACCTGCCGACCCACATGGCTCATTCCTGGGATTGCATAAAACAAAGTGTACACACATTACCATGTCCAGTCTGATGATGTCAACATCCTACAAATATAGCAGGAGAAAGGAAACCACTTAGTAAGGCATATAGCATGTTGTGTTAATGCGTATCTTTCTGGTATCATAACATAGTTAGATAGGGGTTTGAATCCTGCAACTTCTCAGCGTGGGATGGGGGGTGTGATTTCCTTTGAGAGGAGTGCCTTTTTGGAGACTGGGAAAACACCTTACAAGAGGTACATTCCTCTTTGGAAAGTCTGATGATATCAGCATCCTACAAATTTAGCAGGAATAAACAAATCACCCAGTAAAGCATATAGTGTGCTGTGTTAATGTGTAATTCTCTAGTATCATAACATAGTTAAGTAGGGGTTTGAATCCTGAAATTGCTGACTGTGTGTGTGTGTATGTGTGATTTCCTTTGAGAAGAGTGCCCTTTTTGGAGACTGGGAAAACACATTACAAGAGGTACATTCCTTTTTGGAAAGTCTGTTGATGTCAGCATCCTACAAATATAGCAGGAGAAAACAAATTGCCCAGTAAAGCATATAGCGCACTGTGTTAATGCATATCTTTCTAGTATCATAGCATAGTTAGGTAGGAGTTTGAATCTTGCCATTACTGACTGTGTGTGATTTCCTTTGAGTGGAGTGCCCTTTTTGGAGACTGGGAAAACACATTACAAGAGGTACATTCCTCTTTGCAAAGTCTGATGATGTCAGCATCCTACAAATATAGCAGGAGAAAACAAAACACCCAGTAAAGCATATAGCGCGCCATATTAGGGCATATTCCTCTGGTATCATAACATAGTCAGGTAGGGGTTTGAAACCTGCAATTGCTGTGTGTGTGTGTGTGTGTGTGTGTGTGTGTGTGTGTGTGTGTGTGTGTGTGTGTGTGTGTGTGTGTGTGTGTGTGTGTGTGTGTGTGTGTGTGTGTGTGTGTGTGTGTGTGTGTGTGTGTGTGTGTGTGTGTGTGTGTGTGTGTGTGTGTGTATGACATTTTTGGTAAATACGGTGTGGGTTTTGCTTTTACTATGGTATGACATATCAGGATTGAAACAGTATGTGCATTGCACATATCAGTATCTGTGTGGTAAATAAATATATGTACATGTGACCTCAATTAGTACATAGGTGTGAAGCCTACATACTACATGAATACAATTGTTTCCCTTGACAGATTGTGCCGCTGCTTCTCAGATCGTAGGTCACATATCTATGTATATGACAAGGCCGGCCACTGTAGTGATCTGTGGCCAAGGTCATCTGTGCCACACACACCCATGACAGTTACTATAGAGTAGTGTGAGTGAGAGTACATGCCTGGGGTATATGTCAGACATGTTCATACACAATGACTGGCAATAATGGACAGTCATCATAGGTGTACAACAGCCTTGTGGATATGCATTCAGGCCCCTAATGTCTTATGTGATATACCAAGGGACTCCACAATACCTCTGGATATGTGGATACCAAGGGACAGATGACATAACACGTGGCTGTAGGTACACATTGGTATCCAACATACATGTTTGGGGCTACCACCTATGTGGTACTGTCGGGATAGTATGTATAGTAAATGTGGATGACTAGTGCAATACAGCATGTGTCGGACAACAGGTATCTGTCTGTATGATACCCTAGTGTAGGATATGTGTCCCATCCAAAGAATGCATTGTAGGCCAATGCATGCATCTAGAGATGTGGATGGACATATCCTTAGTGTGTTTGCATGTATCTAAGAGGCCTATATGCCAAACAGGTGTGGTCCCAGGAACGGGTGGTGGTCAATACCACTGGTTACTGCTATAGTATAGTATTGGAAGGATCCCACTGTTACTGAGTTCCCTACAACTGTGTGTCAGTTGTCAGGACATCATCTAATGATTGGTTATAGTCATGCTGTTGAGGTTGTGTATACCACCAGAATGCAAAACATTGACAGATATTAACAGTATCACCCACAGCATAGTGTCAACCCATGTCATACACACATGTGTACCCATGTTAGTACATATCAAGATGCACGCACTCGAGACTCTCCTCAGTATGGAGAATATCGATATCTGTGCAGTAACAGAAACCTGGTTCAAGGCTCCCGAGAGCACCCCAGCACTAACAGGTTATACTTCATACCATGCTTTCCGGCCCCAAAACTCGGACCGAACCACAAAAGGAGGGGGAGTATCCATATTTATCAAAGATACCCACACCTCCAGGTTAGTGGCACTGCACGAAGCATTGGAGACCATCCATGTGCAACTAATAGTGGGAAAAACTGCCTTTCACTTTGTAGCCTGCTACAGACCACCCTCCCAAACACAGGAACCTCACTCGGCTTTCCTGAGAACACTGGAGAATATGAAGGTCTCTCCAAACCCTTATATTGGATGACTTCAACTACCCAAACATCGATTGGGAAAACTACTCAAGCCCAAACACCCTCGCCCAACGGTTCCTAGAATTTATAAACTCAAATGGTATGGAACAACTGGTCCCCACTCCCACAAGAGGGGAAAACATATTGGATCTGGTCATCACCAACATGGGGTCTCTATGTTCCACACCAGAGGTATACCCCTCATTGGTAAGATCAGACCATAAACAAATCTCACTGGACATCCATATTCCATCCCCACCCCTAGCCAAGGAAACCACAGTGAAGAACTTCTCAAAAGCAAACTTCACACTTCTCAAAACTGAGGTGGAATCCTTCAAAGCCCTCGGGCCAGTGGAAAAAATGGCCCAAAATGCAGAATCCTTTACAGGAATGCATGGAGCATGCTATCCCAAATAAAACCAAGACTCACTCCTCCAAAGGCAGGAGACCTGTCTGGTGGACCCTGGCCATAAATAAGCTATACAACAGAAGGAGAAAGCTACTACATGACAGAGCAAAATCCCAAAAAGGGAAGGCTTCACTGATCAGTGCTAGCAAGAAACTATGATCCTTTACAGGAATGCATGGAGCATGCTATCCCAAATAAAACCAAGACTCACTCCTCCAAAGGCAGGAGACCTGTCTGGTGGACCCTGGCCATAAATAAGCTATACAACAGAAGGAGAAAGCTACTACATGACAGAGCAAAATCCCAAAAAGGGAAGGCTTCACTGATCAGTACTAGCAAGAAACTATGATCCCTCATAAAATCATCTAAGGCCAGCTTCAAAAGAAAGATTGCACAAGACACTAAAGATAATCACAAGGCCTTCTTTAGTTATGTCAGAAACCTGGGAGGCAACTCCCAGATATGCTGAGTTAGTGCAAAATGGCAAAAAATACACTGAACCCACAGACATTGCCAACATCCTGGCAGAAAATTTCAGTGCAAACTTCTCTCCCCCTTCCCCCCCAAAATAGCAAATGTCTATCCCAACAGAGTGTAGCCTTCCTGAGATCACAGATACACAGGTGAGAGCTGCCCTCTCCAAAGCAAAAAACACAGCATCAATGGGACCAGACAGTGTCCCAGGCTGCGTCTTACACGAACTCCAAGAAGAACTAAACCCTCATATAAAGTCACTGTTCAATCTCAGCCTTCCTACAGGATATGTACCCAAAGAATGGCGTACAGCAACAGTGGTCCCACTCCACAAAGGTGGTGCCACAACAGACCCCGGAAACTATCGCCCTATAAGCCTGACTAGTCTGGTCTGCAAAGCTATGGAGTGTATCATCATGGAAATCATAAACAAAGACATTGGGAACCTCCAGACACTGGATCCTACCCAATTCGGCTTTGTTAAGGGCAGATCTTGCCTCTTGAACCTGGTCGACTTCTTTAAAACAGTTACCAAAGCCATAAATGAAGGGAAGGTAGTCCACACAGCCTACCTGGACCTCGCAAAAGCCTTCGACACAATACCCCACTCGGGCATCATAAATAAGCTCACCAGCTTAAATATCAACCCCTATGTCACAAGATGGGTTGCAAACTGGCTCAGGGATAGAACCCACATGGTCAGAATAGCAGGTGCCATGTCAGACTCTAAACCAGTTACAAGTGGTGTCCCACAAGGCTCAGTCCTGGGACCTCACTTGTTCGGTATATATTTCTCCGAGGTACAGGCTAACACGGGTGGACTATACAAGTTCACAGATGACTGCAAACTGGGTGCTGTAATCGACTCTCTGGCTGACACAAGCATCCTCCAAAAGTGTCTCACAGAGATGGATAACTGGTGCCAGAGCCATGGCCTAAAGCTAAATCCCAAAAAGTGCATAGTCATCCCCTTTGGGAAAAACAAAGTGCCCACAAATTACCACATAGGAGGTAATCCATTAAGTACGGAAGAAGTAATTAGGGACTTGGGGACCCAAGTAGATAGCAATCTCTCCTTTGACAATCACATTGCCAAAGTGGTTAGAAAGACCTTTTATATAGCCCACCTTATCATGAAAAGGTTCACATCTATATCAAGAGTGGTCATTGTGCCCCTCTACTCATCACTTATCAGGCCCATAATTGAGTACAATGCCCCATTTGGGATGTACCTTACCCGACACCTTCAGCAACTGGAAAGACCCCAAAAGTATCTCACCAAGAGGATCAAGGGGCTCAAACAGATGCCCTATGCAGTTCGGCTAAAGAAACTCCAGCTCTACTCAGTTGCATAACCCCTACTCAGAGGCGATCTGTGTCTGACGTATAAAGCCATTTCCAACCCAGAATTAATGCACATGCTTCACCTCAGAAAATCCAAATCCCTTACAGCTACACGCTCCAGGGACTTGAACCTCAGCACAGAAATAAATAGAACATGCTGGAGGGACAGATTCATATCCCAGAGGCTCCCCTCACTCTGGAACAAAATACCAATCCATGTTAGGCAGAGCCCCTCACTGACCGTCTTCAAGAGAAATCTTGACGAGTGAATGGAAGATCGTAAGTTTACCCCTGGGATCTCTTCTGTGTCCCTGCTTGACAGAGATACAGTAAACTAACCTTAAAAGGGCTACCTTCTGTGACCTACTATACAGAGGCACAGTCAACTAATCTAAAAGGGTGGTGAAAGCCAAACACACTCTGGCTAGGCTTATAAATGCCCTAGGGCAGATAGCCTAGTATCAACCTATGAACCTATGAACCTATATCTGTAGTAGAATGCATACTGGCCATCGAGAGATACTATGAGATGTTAACAATGTGTAAAACAGGGTATGTTACACGTCCCATATGTCCACTATGCACGTACATGCAGACAGTGCGCACCCACCATGTTCACAGATGTACACCTGCTAATCTGTACTGCACACATCACACACGTACTGTCCACTCACTAACACATGCTGCAACACTATACACTTCAGCCAAATGGCACATGGCCGGACAATACATACTCAGACCTAACACTGGTGTAAACAATGCTACATTGACAATCAGCGCTTTGATGCATCATGCATGCTCAGATATACCTACAAGGATATCATTACACTTTCCTGTTGACAGCTTGCTAATATTGCTACACTGCTATAATGTCACCCTGTGCATCATAACCATGTTAGCCTGTTCCTGCATCAATGTTACAGATGACAGGAGATGACACAGGTGTCATCATATGCACAGGGTGTTTTGTTGGTTTGCCAGAGCCCGACATTGACCCATCCATTCGACATGTGTGTGTGTGTGTGTGTGTGTGTGTGTGTGTGTGTGTGTGTGTGTGTGTGAGAGAGGGACAGCAGTATAGCATGGGCCAATGTTGATGTAATGTGTGTGTGTATGTGTGAGCCCTAGTTGTTTGGTTAATGTGTATGTGTGTGTCTGCATGCACACAGCTCTACCATGTGGTTACCATATACGGGAGGTTGTGGGACAGCCACAGACTGTACTTGCCAGGCTGTACAGATCACTGTCTCCGGCCACGGACACAGTACCTGTGCCTGGCAGGGGTGCTACGGACAGTATCGGGTACCAACCCTGACTGGGTACTATCATCAGAGGCAGAGGTATGTCAAGTGGACCCATGTCCCTGCTGGGACTGGCCAGAGCCACGTGCACATGGTCTACTAGGACGGTCAATCGACAGGCCAGCCCCAGCATTGCTGGGGCTGATACTGCCACTATGAGAACGGCTGTGATCTGTGGGCCATCCACGATGACTGCCAGCTATTGATGTTGCTGGCATGCGTCCGCATTGACGTCTCACCCGTCCCGCACAGTCCTGGCTCAGACACATTGTGGAGGGCATCTAATGTCTCCCCCCGTCTATCAATGACCTTGGTGTAATTCTAGATGGCACCGGCAAGGTCATGGATGCTGTCATTGATAGCGGTGTAATGGGCCCTCTGCACCCTTAGTCCCTGTCTGGTGTACCGTTCCATATGTGCCTGTGCCTGCATTACAGCCCGGAACATACTCGAGGTTGTAAGACCTGTGAGGGCACGTCTGCCAGGGGCAATATGACCAGCGGTGCTCCCCCGAGAACCCCTGGACATCCATCTATGTGGTACCATTCCAGGAATATGGGTATGGCTGCTGTGAAGGGATGCAAGTGCCATGGGTACCACAGTATCCTGGTCAATGCCAACTGTAAGCTGTCCCTCGGCTAAGGCCATTGGTGATGAGGGATGTATTGGCAGTATGAGTGTGTGCATAGATGGGGTTGAACGCTGTGTACTGTCAATTGGCGGACCAATGACAGACCCTGTCAAACCTGCCTGTGCCACAATACATGTCTCATCATCTACACTATTTGTGGCAGTGACATCAGGTTCCCTGCTGCATTCAGCCACCCCAAACTCAGCACCTGTGAGAGGAAGACAGGAAACACACTTTACAATCTCTACATGATGTTAGCACACATGAACACATGAGCACATGAACACATGCGCACATGCACACATGCACACATGAACACATGCACACAAATACACTCCTCACTACAGCAGATACACACACACACACACCAGCAATCCAACACATGCTCAATAGTGGGTGAAGGTGGTTGACAGTATCACAAGGCAAGCAGTCACCTCACATGTGTCAGCATGCAGAATATGTGTTGCTCAAGACCATGCAGTGCGAGTGTAGATGGCCCTATTTAATGACAGTATACATGGCTTTGATGCATGTGTGTAGTTGTTCAGTGATTGGCTACACCCTGGAGCACAATGTGTACATGGATACAACATTGCTGTGCACCATCACTCACAGGTATACATACCATGGCTGCATGTGTTATCTGTGTGACACATAGATTTCCATGTCTGATTACAGTGTCTGTGTCCATGGCAGATAATACTGGGCACAGGTGTAGCACATGCATACTATGTACACACACGGGATGAGTGGTGCATGTAGACGTGAAGGAATCCAAATGCTCGACATGGCCATTGTACAGTGGTTATGGCGAGTGTGGGACATATTGCAGATATGTTGGTGCCAGCCATGACATGGCATGCTACACGACTGCAACATTAAACACCACACATACCCAATGTGTGTCATGTGACCTATGCACCCAATAGCATTCCAGGACATATATGTGTCACTTTGTACAGATGGCGACTGCTATCCATATTGTGCATACTGGAATATGTAAGCACACACACAACATGCTATGCATATTGTGTATAGGTGCATATGTTTGCACACACACAACATTGAGGTGCAAAGCAATGACTGCTATGTGTAGTACTGTGGTCACTGTAACTGGATGGGGTGTAGTACCATGAGCCATCATCATCATGCATCATGTGGTCACTCACGGCTTCTAATGTGTGACAGACCACCACCTAGCATGCTGTACCTGAACTGCAGTGCCGTGGCTACGTTCACAATTACAAAGCCACTTTGTACATGGATGTGTGGGTGCCCAATAGGGAGCATTGCCTAACATGACTGTGTTATGTGTTGAAGAGTGTTGCACAGCCCCATGATAGGCTTCTACCCCTGAGGTTTATCATATGTGTGTGGATGACATGTGGGATACTGAAGTGTGACCTTACAGCAAGTGTGTGGTAATGCCATATGTAGCATGTTGAGGTGTACTGCATATGATAAACGTGTTATGTTGTGTACAGCCGTAGCAACTATGCCTATCCAACTTCCCTATCAAATAACTCAGCAGGTGATTCCACATTCTCCAACTCAGTCGGCAAAATATGGAACCAACTACCGCAAGACCTCACTACCACAACTTCACTCCCATTATTTAAATCTAAACTAAAACATTTCCTTTCCAAACACTGGCTATGCTCCTGTAACAACCCTGACTAACCATTTTTTCCCTTCCAGCCATCTGCCTACTTCTTACTCTTAATTCCTGCTCACTAGAAGTTTCCTCTTCAGAAATGTCCCTGTCACTCTTTTTTTAAATGGAATCATATCTATATCTTTTTCTCAACATTCTTTCATTGTTATAATTGACTTTGCTAGCACTGTATTTGTATTTCTAGTATTGTCCCCTGCTAAGCCTCCCACTGAACTCTATTGTATATAGAACTTGCTGTATGTTTTACTTATGTTTTTATTGTATCGTATAACTTTGTATTTCCCTCACCTGTGATATTTTAACTTGTTTTTATAGATTGTAGTGGAGCTTTTCTCCTCGGGCCTCCACTGAAAATGGACATGTATCCAGTTGGACTAGCCCGGTTAACAAATGTAAAATAAAATAAATAAAAATAATAAAATAAATGTGCGGTACAGTGTTGCCACAACTGTGTCTGATGCTCTATGTATTGCATGTCATTGAGGCAGCTACTGACATTACTGAGCTGTGCAACATCTTACAGCAAACATGCATGGCATGCATTATGCATAGGTGTGTTACGTGTACATGGCCTACACCTCACCTATGACATGCACATTTCATTACCAACATTGCAGTTATACCACACTCACCAGCATGGATCGTCTGCCCTGCTGTCACACCAGAGGTACCTACGAGAATTTGAGAGAGTTCGGCAGTGGCCACAACTGTGGCATTGCTACTGTAGGTTTGCTAAACTACAGTAGAACAACAGTCGACTGTCACAGGTATACAGATAATATTCCAGATATCAGTATTGCACAACACTAGGCAGCACAACTGCTAAACACACAGTACACATCTCACGTAGACATAATCTAACAATACAGGTAACTGTAGTCTACAGATAGGGCATGTTACCTGCACACTCCATGTGAACATGCTGGGTGGCTCCGGCCTCCATGATGACTCATGTCTGTGGGAGTTGCTGTTGTTGTCCAGGAGCCAACACACTTAGGAGCAGCTCCTTCACTCTGGTGAGGGGGGGGATGAATGGCCACCCCACCACCTGTGGCAAGCTGTTGTCTCTGGATATCAGATGCACACCGCCAGACATGTCTAATTAAATCACTGCAGTGATGGCGGATGGCGTACCTGCTCATATGTCCGGTTATGCATGCCTATGTCATTTACCCGACGAACAAGATCTTGCCACAGTGCAGTCCACTCATGCTGGTGCTGGCCGTTTCTGGAAAACAACAGTGTGTAGTGCTGCACCAAGCTTTGCTGGATCACCTCTTCCTCCTCTGCTGTGTAAGAAGGATTACATTGGTGGGCCATCAGGCTGAAAGAGAAATGAACAATATGTGTGAGCGAGTCCTGTGGCACATTTTACACCCTTAACCACAGATATCACTTCACTGCCATATATACCATCCGTTTGTCTGTCAGAGGATACACACGTTCAATACCACATATTGGTTCTCAGGCCACAACTGACTAACAGTGCCTGGCACACTCTCTATATCAAACCACTATACAACAGTACCCGGCACACTGTTTGTGACACAATGCACAACCTCGCCACAGGGGTATATATCACGCTAATGCACAAACAAAGATGTCATCCATTGCAATGAATGTAAAGTACAGTTACAGTAGTACCAGTAAACCACTCTAGTCGTTGATGCCATAGCCCTGCCTAACATATGTGCACAGTTGTTAATATAGGTGGCATACTGCTGTAACAGAGTATATACGTTGCTAGATATACACGTATACCCTATAACACACATATGATTGCGGCCATGGTACAGGCATAATTACACACACATCACACAAACATGCAACACACCACTGTATGCCAACACAGATGAGCTTTACCCGTGTACCATACAGTACTGTGTGCCACTACTTACAAATCCTTATGCCTGAGTTATGTCCTCTGTGCAGACTACAGGAAACACACAAGACAGTGTTTCCAAGCAATGTGAACACACACCATACTGTGCTGTTTAGGCCTACAGCTTCAGGTAGTACTACATTTTATATGGGAGTCGGATTCACCAGCAGTACCACTCACTAAGCATACATGTATTGCTTTAGCCTACAATGGGACACCACAGTCGTCAACAAGGAACTACGTCACATCATATGCCATACTACTATGTCTGCCTAACAATAACATACACATCTTTTGCTGGCCTCACAGCTAGGATAGGCACTATCATGTCAGATACAACTTCACACTACGCTATCACACCTTTACAGACCTTGCACACATTCAGCTTTACACTTATTCAACCTCACATAGCAGGTATTGCATTGAGTACATGTGTGAGTACATAGTGTCATAGGTAGGTGAGATGCTATTGGCCCTAGGGCCTACAGCTGCCTAGCCATATGCTACCCTGGCCTTTACCACACATGTACTTTGATTTCACTTGGCCCTGTTAACCAGAACCACAGAGGGGATTCCTGGGGTGTATTACCAATCTCCCAAACAATCATCAGGGGTATTTATGACATCTGCTAATGAGGAGCCTAGTTTGCTATTGCTAGGTGGTCTATTCCAGAGTATGGCATATCTCTGAGATAGGAACCTATCCCTCCAGCATGTGCTGTTTAGTGAGCTAACAAGGTTTAGGGCCCTAGAGCATGTAGCCTGGAGGGATTGTGATCTGTTGCCATGGTGGTTGTCACACAGCTATGGGTCTGACATACCTCTGTATGTCCGGCAGAGGTCACCTCTGTGTGGGCGGTATGCAATACAGTCTAGCTGTGGTTTTGTGAGTCAGTCTGCATAGGGCATCTGTTTGAGGCCAGTATTACCCTTTGTGAGGTATGTCTGTGGCCTTTCCACTTTGTGTAGTTGTCATGTAAGGTACATACCACACGGGGCATTGTGATGAGTAGAGGGGAACAGTGACCTATATTTCCCTAGATGACACACCTGTTGTCATGACACATACCACATAGACAGATTACAAGTCTAGTGTGGCACTGTTTTTATCAAAGGGGAGGCTACTGTCCAACTGTGTCCCATGTTCCCTTATCACACCTTCAGTGTTAGGTAGATTTCTACCTATGTGGTAGTTAATGGGTACAGTGTTTTAGAAAGGAGGAATGGCACTGCAGTATTGGCACATGTCTACAGTCCATGCCTTGGTCACCACACACCTGTTGCAGTACATAAGACCCCGTCTCTCTCTCTCTCTCTGTATATATATATATATCTATATATATATATATATATATATATATATATATATATATATATATATATATATATATATATATATATATATATATATATATATATGTATATACACACATCCATTGCTGTACATATAGATGTAATATAGGCACATGTACAGTCCACCTTTCATGGTGGGGATATCACTTATGCGACAGTTGTGGGATGTATAGTTATGTGATTATATTGCACAGTGTTGTGCAGAATGCATTTTGGTGTCCTCAGCCCATGTAGCTTTAGCAGGCCTCACTGGCTGTAACAGAGCAGATCTGACAAATCAGTCCCACAGCGTTTAACCACCACATGACATATATCAGCACTGCATGCTGTTTTCTATGCCTCACACTACGATCTACATAGATATATGCACATAACAACCTTCAACAACATATATGTGTCCACCCTTCACTAACAGTTACAGTATGTCTCTTGCCCTATGCACATATGCAGATACAGATAGATACATACTGCTGCCACATATGGATGATTTGCAGTGTGTAGAGTACTCTTCAGGAACATCTACTACATGCTGGCACATACATATGAGTTACATACCTTACCTTTGTTTTCCCTGCTCCGTCTGTTGTTACTGTTTTGTTTATTTATTTATTTATTTTTTATTTTGGTTGTTTGTTTTGGGATTTCTCTGTCTGTTTCTGTTTCTGTCTGTTTCTGTCGCTTTTCTCTGTGTCTCTGTCTGTGTCTCTGTTTCTCTCTCACTCTCTATCTCCCTGTTCCTGCAATGATATTATTGCATGTGTGGACAGAAGGTACAGCCTGCTTTTCTAGGTATCTGCACATGTGCATGTGACAGCCTCTGCACCAGTTGCTGCCCACCATTCAGTAATTGCATGCAGCCTGCTGTGTGGTGATTGTAGTACTCACTGTTATTGCAGCCCACTGCTATAAAATGCTAGGTTAGGTAGGTGTAGCCCTTTCAGCTTTCCAAGGTGGGGCCCATGCTTGTTTGCTCTGGACACTGTTGTGTCAGTCAGAAGGCTGGTATATGTCTCTTATCTGAAGCTAGGGTTGTAGCCAGTGATATGCATGTTGTTACTCAAACCTGAATGTTACTGCTTCCAGTACACACTTCTGTGTGTAGACATGCACTCACCCCTCCAAATGCTAACACAGGATACATGGGAGTATGTACTTTCTTTCTGAATTAGACAATTAACTGCCATACAAATGTGGTTATTGCAATGTATTCCTGTGGCACACGCACTGTTTGTGTACTGCTATACTGTAATTATTAAGTTACTCACTTCTGAACAGTTTGTGGTTTGTTTGCAACACAACTGGACATATTTCAGTACTGAGTATGCCTACCTACACCCTTGTTTTTGCCTGAATACACAGGTATGTCGTACCTTTGGGTAGGGGTGCAGAACTGCAAAGACCATTTTTTATTATCGTGTGAGGTTTATCTTGCTGAACATACAGGGTTGCTGTGTACCTGTTAATCTATCAAGGCAAGTAGTCTGTCTGCGTAGCTCCCACCTGTGGACATATCCAGATGGTAGCTAGAGGTTAGCCTATTATTCTTTGTCTGTGCACCACACCAGTCTTTTCAGCAATGGCACAAGGGCATTGTCACAGTTGGTTGCTAGCAGTACATGGCTACATCCTGTGATATTTCTGTGTTGTACTCCTACATAAAGGCATGCTTGTGGAACTCCTTCCAAAGCTATTTGTAGAGTGTGTAACAGCAGGAATGCTGACATGCCTGTGTGTTTCTGCCTCTGCCAGGCCTCAGATACTCTCAGGTATATATTTGAACGGCCTCACTGAAAGGTACATATAAGTGAGATACACCTGCAATATATTACAGACATATTGCAGTTGGGACTTTCTTGGGAATCAGAGCATATGTATTACTACACCTTTTCTGACGTGCAAGCAGTGTCTACTCTCACCTATTGACATTATTCATTAAGTGTGATTCCTCACTTTTCTGCCTAATGTTAGTACTTTTCAGAGTAATTCAGAGGGGCACAGCTAACATTTGTTTACAAATCAGGGACATCCCTGTAAAGCTGTCACAGTTTGGGAGTCTGATCTCTGCCCTATTCAACTTTGCCAGTGTTTATCCTGGTCTGATGCTGTGTGGTGTTTGTAAGGTGCTACTGTAACATTATTCCCTGCTTGAATGGCTGGTTCTCTTTTCACAGTCATGGCATGCAATTCCACAACAACTGCTGGTAAAGGCCAACAGAACAGGATTTGTGCTATGCCATTCCTAATTTCCATTTACATTCCCTCATTGTAATGCATGATATATTTATTTCAGCACCAAGTTATTTGTATATCTGCTGTGGCTTAGTGGTAATGCATGCAGTTTATTTTGTCAATGGTCTGGGGTTTGAGACTTAGTTTTCTTTGTTTTGCTGCTGAGCAGAACAAGGGCCCTGACATAGAGTGACTAAGGCACTTTTAAGCAGTTGTAAGTGGGTTTGCGTGGGTTTGCACGATGCTTAGCAATGCTTAGCTAAGCGCACACGTGCACACTCGCTTAAACCTGCTTACTACTGCTTAAAAGTGCTTACTCCTGCTAACCCCTGCACTAATTTCTTTTAAAGAAAAGAAAATGGGGAGATAGGAAAGTGGTGAAAAAGGGGGCACAGAGAGGGACAGACAGTAGGTAAACAAGCTCGGGATGTGCAGGACGGGTGTAGGGAAGGTCCATAGCTGCCCATTTCTTTACCAGTAACAGTTGTGCATATGCAATAAATTTGGAGTGATATTTGAAACCTTCCACCCCTGGGAGAGGGGTGAGGACAACAAAGTCTGTTGTACTGCCAATTATAATTATCAGTTTACATGTCCAGTGGACATGTGTGCAAAATAGGCAGCGTAATTTTTTTGGGGGTACAGATTGCCCTTTTTTTTTTTTCAGGTGAGAGTAGAAAGTGAGGTAGAGGAAGTAGGTATGTTTGGAGAGGTAGGTTTGGGAGGTTAACAGACAAGACAAACAAGACGCATACAGGGGCGCTGTATGACACATGGGGTGGGTGAATGCAATTGATGAGGATGGATGTTTGGAAATCACAAGCCCATGAGCCCATAGATGATAACAGTGAAACTGAGATCCCCACCCATGGGCAGTCACCACTGCACCTTCACAGCCCTGAGGGTGGCTGTGCTGGGGGCTGCTTAGGATGGGCAGGCTCACCCATGAGACGGGCCACTCTCACCTCGAGCTGGCATAGGGGATCAGCAAATGAACGCTGGATCTCCCTACGGACCACAGCCCGAACAGGTGGCCCTTCTCCACCCACACTTTCACAGGGGGATGAGTCCCATCCCCTGCAGCGCTTCCACCCAAAGGTGGCACAGGACCAACGGAGGAGGGGAGCCTGGGCTGGGCACAGGACCTGCAGGTGCCTGGTGCACTCGCCAGCTGAGGAGGGACAGGTGAGTCCACTGGGACCGGCCTTCCCATATGTTCTGTGATTAGGTGTGTTTAATTACAACATAAACAACAGCATTCCAGATTAGTTGTAACAGCATGCAGTAATATTCCCATTAACCCAACACACCAAGGTTTCAACAGTTGAACAGCAAGCATAACACATGCATATATTGAATGACAGTGGATATTCCAACAGCATGCAGGGATGATTGGTAGCAACAGGCCACCATGACTGTGGTGTTTGAACAGGGCACATGCATCAAAGTGAATGCAAATATTTATAGAACAATAGGACATTTGTCCCAACAAATATTTGAGATTACACATACCCATTGAGGTGTGGAATTGCATGGTTTATGCACATACAGTCGGGTGTAGAAAGAAACCTCAATTAACATCTTATAAGTACTTTGAGTCTACACTACATTCCTAGTGACTGCAAGTGTATATCCCCTACATGTATTATTACACTTGCCAACATGCATTAGGTTGTGTAATGGGTTTGGCTAGTTCAATATATACCTGACCTATATCTGAAATACTAACTGTCCATGATGCAGATGTTACTGCTACATATTTCTTGATTTCATTTATATTTCTTTATCTACATATCTGGATGTGTTCTCATGACATTTTCAGTTCAATTTGTACAGAACCCTGCATTTCTTGTAGCACACTCACATTTCTGGGGAACAAATTAACAAGCTACTCGTGTGCCAGATTTACTTATGCATGCCAGCCAGACTGTTGAGGACTGTATATATGCTTCACAGCTACTAGCACTTCCATCACCCACTTTAGATGGGACTGCACAACTCTGGTTTGCCAGCACTTATTAAAACAGTACTATTTGTATAATGCAAGGGTACAACAACATTTCAAAGTAAGTGACACAGACACACTCCGGGTTTTATAACTTTATTAATTACATTACACACTTTTCCACAGGCTCACTCCTTTATTTCATATAACAGTGCATATGGAAGACATATTCAAGATATATTATACCTTTATTAATAGGTTAGAAAACTTTTTCAGGCTCGCTCACTTATTTTATATGACAGTACCTGCAGAGATATTATTCCAGACATATTTTACCTTTCTTAATGGGTTACTACACTCTTTTTTTTCTGGCTCTCTGATTTTTTTATATGACAGTACATGCAGAGGACTTATTCAGGGCATTTTATGGCTGTATTATTGGACTACAACACTTTCTTTCATGCTCTCTCCCCTGTTTTATATAACAATACATGCAGAATAATCACTAACCTGCCTGGTGGTGCAGCCTTAGCAGCCTATCTGAATAGGCTTGCTGATTCGCAGCACAGTCACCTGCAGCTGTGAAGTAAATGAAGGGATATTGAGACATACCTATCCATTATACAGAATCAATTATCAGTTCTTACATACTGCATTCCATGGCTACTTACTCAGTTGTGGGGCATCTTGCATCCCACGGGCCTCCTGTATCCATTGGTTCAGGCGGTCCTGCTTCCATCTCTTCAGGTCTGCATGGTGGTGACGGACTTGTTCACCAGTCCAAGGAATGCCTGTGGCACTGGTGAGGTCATGAGCTAACCGGTTCCAAGCCTCTGCCTTGTACTCCGCCCCTTGGAACTGGCTCTGCAAGACTCTTGACTCATGACGGTGGACAAGGAGCCAAACCATGTATTTTGACTCCTCTATGCCTCAACGTTGCACTCGGAAGCATATACTCTCTCCAGCACCAGCCATTCTAACTGCAGATGTGAGCTACAATCAGTTATGGTGAGTATTCCCGCCTATGGGGCTTATATACGCCGCATTTCCCACACTTTTTTGTGATTGGCCATTTTTGAAAATTCTCGGCTGACTGCAGACCTGCTTAGTAATGGTTAATCTACCATTTCTAAGTATATGTATGTTAACAGTGGCTGTTTCTCCTAAGCTGTCATGGCTTAGTGGTTCAATACTTTGATTATGGTGCACAGAGTCCTGGGTTCGAACCTTGTCATTCATTTTATTTTAATACTGTCCGGGCAGGCTAGGGAGTGTGGCTGTGTTTAAGCAACTTTGCTCTACTTTGCTCCACGTTGCCCTATGGTGCCCTGGCTGGTGTGGTGCGCACATCCGCGCAAACAGATTGCGCTGGTTAAAGCACTATTTAACTCTGGGCAACTCTATTGTGCTGGGTAAAGTGCTATTTAACTCTGGGCAACTCTATTGCACTGGGTACAGTGCTGCTTAACTCCGGGCAATTATATATCAGGATCCTTTAAAAATATATATTTTCTTCACTGATACATACGCCATTTCACTGCTTTTTACTAATATTTTAATCATATATGTCAGGTATTATTTCATACACTGATTTAAAACATAAATAAGAAGGGGAGTGGTGGGACTCGAACTGTAAATGCCTCCTCTTTGTGCGAACGCTCTGCCATTACGCTATTGCTATTTGGTGTGATTTGCATATACATTCTTTCTTATGCTCTTCCGTGTCTGAATTGCTAACTGCAGCTAAGCAATGGGCACACCCGCGCACACACGTGCAAATACGGGCAGCTATTTTGGGAATTTAAAAAAAATTAAATTAATGTTTTACTTTTTATAACTGTGATGGGGGTTTACAATGTCAGGGAGTGTGGTGTTGGGTGCAAGGACATTTGAGCGGACTCACTCTTGTGTGTTTTCATTTTACTTTTCGAACCCTTGCAGGAGCGTGGACATTTAGACTGCTCGGCAGTCGGACATGACCCCTGTTTTCCTACACGGTCCGTGTAAGACTTACGGTTGAGTCAGCGTGACCTCATGAATATTCATGGCACGCTGATGTCATACTGTTCAACTGCAGCCTCCTAGTAAGACTTATTAAGTCTTACACGGAGGATTCGTGAATCCGGGGGCTTATCTTGGACCTTTGATGTAAAATGATACACTGTCACAGCTTGAGTCTATGTAATCTACTTTCTCTTCTTTGCAATATGTCAGTGTACATGGTACTCAGTGAACATAATCACAACTGTGTCATGTTAATGTTATGATTTCAAGGTTCAGATCTACAGAAGGTGCTGTTTATGTGAAAGCAGTGATGTTTAGTGTACATATTTTCATGCTATAAAACAACAATAATGAGAAAACATCACAAAGGCACAATTTAAAATCCATTTATTTAGTTATTTATTTATTTATTTATTTATTTATTTATTTATTTAAGGCTTCATCATTTAAGCACCACTTGGCACTGTGCACCAGAGACTATCAGCAGTCACTAGCAGTGAGCACTGGTTCAATCCCCAAGGCAAAAACTCAATTTTTCATTTGGAATGTCATCTGTAGCAATAATTAAAGTGGTACTGGTTTGCTTCTGTCAGCACTTTTGACAGTGCTGAGTGAAGAAAATGTACCTGACTGCCTATCCCTGTGGTACAAGTTGTTAAGTATACTGAATTGGGAGCAACAGCTGAGGTAATGCTGGGTTCAAATCTAGACTACAGAAAATGTTACTTATGGGGTCAGATTAAGTATTGATGCATACTTCTGTATATGAATTGAGTAGCCTAAGCCAATATGCTAAATGGTGAATACCTTACTTATTGAATTGTTGTTGCAAATGTTTTGTTGTTGGAAACTCAGTTATTCTTATTATTAGCAACATTTGATATACATGATGTAAAATATGATAGTTTTGTAAAGTGTGATATGAAAAAAATCAATAACATCAGGAATGTGAAAATATGCATAATGTATGCTGGATTACTTATCCATATCTTCCAAGTGGTAATCTTGATAGCAATACATTTCCTTTAAAAGTATATAATTGTTTCTTGTATATGCTGTGTTAAAAATGAGCTTACGCAATCTGCTGTGTGTCCACTTTCTCAGTAGTTGGCATTATACGAAGGCCTGATAATGTATAACAGAAATGCAAGTTATGATGTGGCAAGTAGATATTAATAAAATGACTGTGTCAAGTTAATGCTGTAAGTGCCCTGTTCATTACTAGATGTACTTTAGAATTTACGTATATATTTTTTTTACTTGTCCATTTGCATGCTGCTTGACAGTGAGCAATGATGGTTCATGTATGAATTTAAATTGGGCTGCCTGCCATCGGTAACACAAATTAGACTGCTGCCATTGTGTTGCTGTCAACAATCCGGATAGTACTGGGTGAAGAAAATGCATCTGTCAGCTCGCTACTTAGTGGCACATGGTGCAGTTGCAATGAATTTGGAGAAAGATCATAGCTAATGCAGGGCTTGAATCCAGTTTACAGATAATTTTACTTAGACGATCAGAACATACATTGTCACACAATTTTCTTTACTAATGTAACATTAAATACAAATGACAATTACTCGCACGAACTTGGCAACACAACTATTATTAATGATTGCTACAGAAGTCAAATATGTGTGTTAATTATGTTAAGCATAACAGTGATGATAGTTAATGTCAAATGCACTTGCATATGTATAAAGTGCACAACATGTATAGAAAATGTGTATGATTCATGACATATAATAATGTGTAGGACAGTATGTCATGTAAACTATGTATGGAATATACACCAACATGTATTATTCGGGTCATGCAACTTCATGCATATGAAATGTATTTACAACCAAAAAGACTGCCTTTTACATAGGAATCCAGTTCCATTAGTAGTTAAAGTCACACACATACAGGCAACTCTTAAGTGCATCTCCATTCAGTTTGAAATTTGTATACTTCAACTGTCAACTTAGAAAAGTAAGCTCTCCTGTGGAACTGACAGTTAATAAGCAATTTTACCATTTTATCATTCTTTTTTTCATGGGTTCAACTTCCAGATGGTAGTAGCTATTGCTTGTAATGTGTATGTCCCAAGAACCCATTATGTCTCAATTCATAAAACTATACATCTAAACAACAGTGATTAGAGCAAACATCATCAAGCATTTCATTATTTAACAGTGAAAAATGTGTAAATGGGGTGCTCATTACACATGAACAAATGTCACTACTGTATTTCACACCTTCATTGCTTTTGATGGAATCATTCCCAATGTCTCTGCCAAACCATTTTTGTCCTTTCAATTGAGCAATTGCAGCTAGCAAGGTTGTGCATCACTGTGCACAAGCTGGCATATGCAAGCAGTATATTGGGTGCCAATTTAGATACATAATTCTAGGTGTCTTTCAGTAAACATGGCAGATGAAGGTGAAGGTAAAGATGTTGCTCCATTTAGAGCAAATAAGTCATGTGAATAAGCATCCAGGATCTTCATGGCACTCCTCATCAAGTGTTACATTAAACATTCTATTTTTGTCACTGGATTTAGTAACTTGGAAAGCATATAGCCAATATACCATAGTCAAATAATTGCTTCCATATTATTTATAATAGCACTGAGATTTATGGATTGCATGACACATTAATTAATGCCTTCCCATCCCATCTGGACATGGCAAAGGTGAAAATAGTTATGTGTCATATTTGCGTATGCAATGAAATAATAATGTGACATGGCATTGATGTTATTATCTATGTTTTGTCTCCCCAACCCTAACTCTCTTTATTTTATTTTATTATTTTATTTAATTATTTATTTTTGGTGAAAACATTGCTGCCGTAACACAAATGACCATCAGAAGAGGGAGTTAGACTGACCACTGGAGTTCAGGATGCCATACATACACAGGTGGATGCAGCAGCAGTATCACCACAGGCTGCACAGATGCCTGGCGCATCTGAGTAACGACCTGTCAATATTGCCACCACAACTCCTGCAATACCTGGTCTAACTGCACCAGGTAGCTCTGCCCATGCTACTGGTGCAGTGGCATTCACCAGGAGTAGTGCAGGAGGAAGTGATTTTTGTCACCCACCAGGAGTTTACAGGACTGGTGGAGGACACCGTGGAGAGGGGCTTGGTGATCGAATAATCAGAGTGGAAAAGGCCATGCATCAAATTGCAAAACAAATGCCTCTTTTAGTACTGATCCAGGAAGCTGAGGCAAGAGACAATGTTCACAGGTCTGAGGGAGAGAACTAGATTCTCACTGCACAAGCTGGACACAGATGCACCCCCAATGTCTCCTACCTATCCCCAATCATGGTGCCCCCCCTTTTGTGTCCATTACCATCTCTGTCTGTCCTGTATGTCCTGTATGATTGCAGCTGCTACCTACCCTATCCTACCTACCTGACCCTCTTATTCCTAAGCATCTTCCCCAATAGTCCCCTCTCTCTCTCTCTCTCTCTACAAAAATTAAAAAATGGGCACCGATCCCACAAAAAAGTAAATAAATAAAAAATAAAAAACTTATATATAACTCTCCACTTTGCCTATTTGTCTGCTTAACACACTGGATTTAGTTCAATTGGCCATACAGCATTATTCTATTGTCACTCGTCCTTGATGAGGTGACTATCCAAATTTATCAAATTCTTGTTACAAGTCTACATTTATGTTGTGAAGAACTCAACAGCCATGGTGCTGCCTCACCACCATCCTGCACATTCCTCTATTCTTTTCCTTTTGTTCTACCCTCTGCTTTTCCCTATTTTCACCATTGTTTTAGCAACCCCTTTTTCACAAGTTTAATCTGGTCAAAAAACAGAATCACACAAAATACACATGGCCAGAAATAAGCCTTCAATTTGTGTCTTCAGTATTTCCACAATGCTTGGCATTGTGGACCAGTGCTGCATGACTATAAATAGCGTTTAACATTCTATAATCAAAAAAATGCTGTGGTTGTGCCTTCCAAGAAACAACTTATATGTGCATCCAGTTAAAACTTATTGCAAATGAATGAATAAACAAATAAATAAATAAATAAATAAATAGAACTACACACACTGACTCCATATAAATAACAATTGTGATTACATGGCAAATTAAATCATATGGCAAATGAAAACATCTCCAAGCCACTCTTAAAAAGATGACCACCTCAAAAAATGTTAAAATGTCAAAGCTCACTGGTAAAAATTCAAAACATATAAAAATATATAAAAAAACTTTTTGTGGCATTAAAATACAACCAAAGTAAAATAACAATCCATAAGTAGTCAATTAAATACAATAAATTACAAGTTTAGTGCTTTTAATTGTAAGGCACTGATAACAGAAATATATTATTTTAACCCTGGGGTCTGGGAGGCATTTAATAATAATTGTCAATGCAATTCATGATATTCTAGACCTTTCTGCCAATTTCCATTTATCTGCACTTTTTTCAAAATTAAAAAAAAACTTTTTTTTTTAAATTAGTAAACACATTAGAATGCTTTCTTATGGCATTTTTGTCTCCCTTTTTATTTTATATGTGTATTCATAAATCCTAGTCTGTAATTCATGCTCAGTTACCCTATGTAAAACACAGGGCATGTAAGGCAAGATACAAGGTAAACTACTCCTACTGTTGTACAGTTTTATCTACCCATGCAAAATAAAATTTTTGAATAAGAGGGGAATGGTGGTGTCACTTCACTGGTCCCTTTTCCAATAACTCAAATCTTCTTTACCTCACTTGCACCATGGTAAAATGTGACGCTATCCAGATCGGCATCTGATGATTGTCAGTTCTTGAGAGCTGGACAAATATAAAATATTACTTTTGGAAAAGAATTACCCCACCTAATTAGTGAATAGCATAGACATTGAAGTGGTCTGAAGAACAACTATTTACAAACCAGTTTTAGAGTATTCAAGGTCTTCTGTTTGGTTTATTAAAAAAACACTAGGAACAGCCAGTGATCTAATGCCATGATCCTCAAATTTAACCACACTGCAGGTGAGGTGAAGAAGATTCTTTGCAGAAATTGGTCAGTGGTGTTTGGTCCCAATGGTCTAACTCAAAAACTAGATGAAGTCCCTATTTTTGTATTTGATTACAGTAAAAATTTAAAGGGTTATTGGGAAAAAAAGGGACCAGTGAAGTGACAGAAAACACTGGCAAAACAGGGGGATGAGCAAGTGCGGGGCCTGCTTACAATGTAGGTTTATTTATGACAGTACAAACATCACCATCACTTCTTATTCAAAGACTTTATTTTGCACATGTGGATACAACTATACAACAAGAGGTGCAATTTACCTTGTATTTTACTTTACATGCCCTGCATTTTACTTGGGGAAGACTGAGCGTGCAGTACAGAGTAGGCTTTATGAACACACCTATGCAATAAAAAAGGGGAAAATGCTCTAAGTAAACATTCAAAGGTATGTACCAACTTTAAAAAGGTTTTGCTTTTATTTTGGAAAAGGTGCAGATTTCAGACAGAGGTAGCATTTGGGAGAAAAGGCTAGAAAGCCATGATTTTCACTGGCAGTTGTTACTAAATGCCACAAAAAACATGGTTAAATAAATATATTTCTATTAAAAGTGTCTTACAATTAAAGGCACTAAACTTGTAACTTATTGTATATAATTGGCTACTTACGAATTGTTTTTTTTTTTTTTTTTTGGTACTCTTGTTTTCTAATGTCACCAAAGGTTATATATATGTTCTGAATTTTAACCAGTAAGTTCTGATATTTTAGCATTTTTTGAGGTGACTGTCTCTTTAAGAGTAGCTTGGAGAGGTTTTCATTTGTCATGTGATTACACTGGTTATTTAAACAAAATGGAGTCAGTGTGTGTCATTCTGATGAAATTTTTCAGGAGTAAACCGAAAGCAGTTAACTCTTGTGATTTATTTATTTATTTGCAATAAATTTCCACTGGATATAAATTCATATTGGTTCTCAGAAGACACAATCACAGCATGTTTGGATTGTTTGACTACATGGTGAAGTGTTGTTTTGCTTACTAGTTTTTGATGATTGATTGTTTCACATTCTATGGCATAAACTGGTGAGTTTTTACCTTTGACAGCATTAGTGTTTTTATTTTCACACAAATGTGTTTATCCGGATCCCCTTCAAAATATCTAAAGTTCATAACAGTGAAGCTCAAAACATTGAGACCATAACATCTAAAACCCATAATGTCTAAAACTCATAATATCAAATTTCATAACATTGAAACTTTGCATCGCAACTTCAAACCCTACAAATCAGATGTAAATAACATCCCCTCCAGCTAAAACTACACCAAAATAGTAAACACACTTTTGACTATGTTTCTGCAGGTGGGCAAGCATCCCTGCACCCCCCCATGTGGGGGTCTCCGCCCCACACACCCCCTGTAAATTAAATATACCAACTCCAAGATTGTACTACAATGGGGAAAAAGTTAATTTCCTAATCCTACTGTAGTGCAATCTCAGAGTTGGTATATTTAATTGGGGCTACATATGTTATTAACCTGTCATTATCTTGCTCATGTCTTAATCGGGTTTCTACTTTTCTACCGTTGCTTGCTCACTATTAGAAACAATTTATCATACACAGCATGACTGACTATGAAGAAAAACCGAAGTATAACACACCACAAAGATTGTCTTAAATGTCCCAGAAACAAAATTCTTTGTATGTCATTATCCTTGTCTCCATCTCTCACTCTCTAACCCCCCACGCACATACACACACACATATATGCACACGCTCTAGCATATGCACACTTCTGTGTCATCACTTTTTACACTTGCATATTTATTAGGCTACTGGATGTAATGTACACCTAATAGGATTTTAAATTGTCATTACTGTGTTGAAGGCTAATGCCTACATTCTTTGTTGCCTCAGTATGTTGCTTGATTTTAATTTTATAAAGTAGAAGTTCCTATGTACTGTGCTGAGATCATTCTCAGGTATGTTCAAATCCAGAAGTATGTCAAAGTCTTATTGAATATTTTTGTATGACTATTTTGTGTGCAACTCTTGGCTACATATTTTATTAACACACCATTATCCTGCTTCTGTCTTAATCTGCTTGATCCTGATTGGGAACACTTTATTGTATAGATCATCACAGAGTAATTATGATGACAAACCTAAGAGTTACACACCATAAAGATGGCCAAAAATGTGCAGTTATCAAAATTCTTTCTTTGACTACGTCCTTGTCTCACAATCTCTCTCTCTCTCTCTGTCTCTTTTGTCTCATCATTTTTTGCCTTCAGCATTTACATGATACCTGGCACCATGCCGCAATACTAAGTGATGGTAAATGGCAGTTCATGGCTTGCAATACTACGTGACAGTAAATGGCAGTTCATGGCTTACAATACTAAGTGATGATAAACGGAAGTTCATGGCTTACAATACTAAGTGATAAGTGATGGTAAATGGCAGTTCACGGCTTACAATTCTAAGTGATGGTAAATGGCAGTTCATGGCTTACAATACTAAGTTTTGGTAAATGGCAGTTCATGGCTTACAAAACTAAATGATGGTAAATGGCAGTTCACGGCTTACAATACTAAGTGATAGTAAATGGCAGCTCATGGCTTATGCCTTCAGCCACATTAGAGTGCTGTACCTTGCACTACATGCTTAGCATCGCTGCACAATGGAAAGGCAGTCTGGTAGCACTATGAGAAGATGGTTATTATCATATATTGAACAGACTGCAGAGTTGAATGTACACAATATGGGATGTTATAGTTGTAAATACTGTTTTGATGTATGCTGCACAGAAACTGTCTTGCTTCACAGTGTTTCCATAGTCCAGGATTTCACCAGTGTTAAGATGCTTGGCTTCTTATATATTTCAAAATCCATCCCAAAATACTGATATCTTCCTTGAAATAAGTGCAAACACTTTTTACAATCAAGGCTTTGTGTGTTAAGGTGCATAGTACACAATGCAGATCCGAGAATATATTTATGCTAAACCCAAATAAGGTGATTTGATGAATTTAGCTGCATCCCCATGCATTTTCTGAAGTCTGTTAATTATAACACCTGAATATTCCAATAAACAATGATACCACTGTGGACCTCAATAGCACAACAATAAGTAGATAATAAATAAAATGCAACACGAGGTGGCTATAAGCAGGAAAATATAATTTAATATCAGGTAAGTGCTTTCACATCAAACGATGCTTTCTCAGACCATTACAAAACATTCATCACATCACTATATATATATATATATATATATATATATATATATATATATATATATAAAAAACAGTTCATCATCAATTAGAGCAATCAAGATCTTAAAGTCAACTCACATCTTTAACACCAAGTAATATCTCATATTTACATATCTATACATAAAAATTGCATATATCCATTTAAAAACAGTAATATATATATATATATAAATGCATTCTAACTGCATATATAAGAAACAATTACTAAATATAGCACATACAATTCATATAATGCATATATAAAACACATATATCATCTCAAGGGTCTAGCTTTTAAGTATGGTTTAATGGAAGCCCTGTCATTAAGGCCAGGGATTCTGTCTGCTTCCAGTTCCAAAATCCAACTTAATTCATGTTGTTCTGTTAAATTCTTCAACTCTCCTAATCTTAAAGTAGATCTCAAACATTCTATTACTAAAACTGAATCTATATGTATAATTAAACATGGCCGAGTGTTTAGCAAGCGCACTTCTTTCTATATCATGGTTCCTTATAGCTGTCAGATGTTCTCTAACTTGTTCCCTCAACATCCTATTGGTCATCCCTACATAAAAGGAGGTACATAAATTGCAAGTAGCTAAGTAGATTACAGTCTTGGTTGCACAATTAGCTGAGACTCTAAGCTTATAACCCTTATTGGTCTTGGGATGTATAAGCTCATTATCTAATGCTAGCACTTTGCTAATGTTACAACATCCACATTTATGTAAGCCTCTTACATCTACTTCATAAGACTTGTTTGTATGACATAACAGTCTCCTCAAATTCTTTTTGTTTCTGTAACTATAGCGTGGTCTATTATCAATTACTTGCTTGATTTCAGTATCAGCTTGTAATATAAACCAATTCTTATTAATAATTTGCCTAACCAATCTACATTATTAGAATATTCTAGTGTTATTTTCACCCCATTGTTACTATAATTACTTCTGGATGTATTTTCATGAGTCATTCTTGGACCATACATGTATGGTTGGGCCCTATCAGCTCTCAAACTTTGTACTTCCTGTATGCCTCTATTTATCTCTCCATGCTTATAACCACGTTCTATTAATTCATCACTAAATCTAGTAGTATCCTCATTAAATTTGGCTTCTACAGTTTCTAATCTAGAAATACGCATGGCTTGTCCCTTGATAATATTTTATATATGTGAGAAGGATGCATGCTGTCTCTATATAATATATCATTCTTATGGCATGTTTTCCTATGTGATTCTGTAGAGAAATACCCACATGCATTTTTCTTAATAGTAATGTCAAAAACTTCAATTTGAGTATTAGAGATAGTATACATACATTTTAAGAAGTTAGTAGTGGTATTTATATATGTCAAAAATTGATGTAACAACTCTATACTTCCTGTACAAATCAATACCAAGTCATCTACAAATCTCCTGTATAGAAAAATGTATTGAGAATAGTCCCTATGAATTAACACATGCTTCTCTTCCCAGTATGCTAGAACTATATTGGCATAGCTATTGGCACACAAAGTGCCCATAGCTATGCCAAGTAGTTGTAGAAAATAGGTATCTTTGAACGAAAAGACATTATTGTCCAAAACCATCTCCAATAACATACATATCAAGTCAATTTTATTTTGACTATATATATATATATATATATATATATATATATATATATATATATATATATATATATATATATATATTGCCAGATTTTAAATAACTATTAACAGCTTCTATACCATACAAATGGGGTATAACTGTAAATAAAGAACTTACATCGAGAGCTGCAAGATAACTCCCCATTAATACCTCATGCTTTCCTGTTACTGCTGCATGCAAATCATAAATAAATTGTTTAATGTCACATATCACATTCACTGACTTTATTAATACTGGTCTTAAGTACTTTTCAACATAGATAGAAATGGACTGAGTTACCCATCCAGGGCCTGCCACTATTGGCCTTAAAGGTGGTTCTTTGCTATGTTTTTGTATTTTGGGTTGACCTTGAATTATAGGTACTAAGGGATGCATCACTATAAAGTAATCAAGTAATTCTTTAGTTATAATGTTACTCAAAAAACAATAATTAAGGGATTTATAAATACGTTCACATAAAAGCTCTATTTGCATCAGAGAAACCTTTTTATACACACCCTGATCATTTAACATAGAAAACATTGCTTCATCATATTTTTCCATATCATATACAACTATCCCACCCCCTTTATCCGCTGGGCAGATAGTAATGGTAAAATCATTAATAAATCTATCTAATGCTTCCTTTTCACCAATATTTAAATTACAAAATCTTTTGAAACTAATGTTATCTTTACATAATGCTAATTGTCTTAATTCAGCTTCACAAACATTACAGAACATCTCAAGAGATGCATTCAAGTCAGGAACAAACATGGTAGGCTTTTTAAAATTATTACACAACTTGTCTGAACTTTTAAACATTGTTTTAAGCATTATATCACGTGCAAATAATTTAATGTCCAAAATGGTATTGGTGATATCCATACCTGTAGCTGGTATAAATGAAAGTCCTCTTTGCAGCAAATCCATTTCATTTTTAGTTAATTGTTTGGTTGATTCATAGGTTCATAGTTTAGTACTAAGCTAACTGCCCTTGCGAGCCATTTTAAGCCTAGCCAATTACCCCTTGTAAGACTCAAACCCTGCACCTTGTGTTTGTAAGGCCCCTCCCAACCCCTTGGTAAATTATAAACTAATGACTGTTGAGCGGCCATTTTTCCCACATCTTTTTTATGCTGTGGTTTGTGTCCCTCTCTCGCAATGGTAACCTGTCCTTCCTTCCTGTGCTCACTGAGCGGTGATGTTGGGAATAGTCCATTTGTTGAACTGGCAGGAATGGAGATCTTTCCTTCGGGCAACTTTCTGAGCTTTTGGTGTATTATGCTTCATATATATATATATATATATATATATATATATATATATATATATATATATTGATGTAATGAGTGTTTTATAATGGTCTGAGGAAGCATCGTTTGATGTGAAAGTGCTTACCTGATATTAAATTATATTTTCTGCTTTTAGCCATCTTGTTTTGCATTTTATTTATTATCTAATTATAACGCCAACATATCTATCATGTAGTAACTGTATTACTCAGTCATGTCATACAAACACATACAATTGCATGAGAAGCAGTACAACATGCCCCAAACACATACACAATCAACAGATGTGAGGCTGTCATACTATACACCTGTATCATACAAATAATGAGTAATGTACTGCAATTATCATGAAAATGTGCAATTTATGACAAATAAAGCACTAACATAATGCACAGCTGTTTAGAATTTTATCAGAATCTGAAATGTTACTATGTCTGTACTCCTTATTTGCATAAAGGTTGACATGGAGCACAATAGACTAGTGCTAATTTCCCATTCCAAATTCAAAACCTCAAAATGTATTTACTCATGAACTAATACTTTGCCATCAACTACACAAATGAGCTTGTCAACACTGTATTTCAGGGGATAGAGATTGGAAAAAAATGAGTGGAGTGGCTTGTATTAATTCTGTATGCTGCAATGGACTGTTGTATTGAATATATGTGGAGTTAGCTGTGATGCTGGCGAAGCACATCATTATGTAAAGATATGTCTGCACACCAACACACTTAGACTTGCAAATGATGTACAGGTGTGTGGGACCTTTTCACACATACTTCATCAGTGGTCCAACTCAAAGACAAAAAGCTAACAAACTGATAAAACAACAAAGGCAAGGGTAATTTCCAAACTTTATGTTAGTGCTTTCGTTCATGTGCATGCCTATCTGCAGTACTATGAAGGACTGGATTCACCCACATATCTGATGCATATCCTTCCACTCAGGAGAAACATTTAGACTGAGAAAGGGCTTGCTATCACGTTCTCTTACTTTTACAACAAACATCTTCTCTGCAACATATTGATGAGGTCATCCTTTCAAAAGTGCACTTCCTCTGTGGGGGTTGCAGTTAATACTGTGTTCTCTGGATTGCTTAAATAAGTATGTGTTTAAATTTAATAGTGTTGAACTTGTGTGAGTGTATGTGTGTGCGTGCCTGCATGCGTGCATGCATGTGTGTGTGTGTGTGTGTGTGTGTGTGTGTGTGTGTGTGTGTGTGTGTGTGTGTGCGGCTCTAGTTTCAGGTATTTAGCAACAGATCTGATGTCTACACTTACACACAGGCAAAACAATTAAACCAGGAGAGGGCTCATCATCATTTTCTCCCACTTTTATCACAAACATATTTTCTGCAATACATTAATGAGGTCACCTTTTCAAAAGTGAACTGTCTCACATAGAAATCACACACTTCTCCTTTTGTGCTTGTAGTTGATTTGTGTTCTATAGATTTTGTGAACAGGTAAGTAGGTGGTTCAAATCCAGCTGTGTTGAACTTTTGTGTGCGTGGCTATAGTGTCAGATAAGTATGACTTTACCAACAGATGTGAAATGTACAGTTCAACTCATGAGAAACATTTAAACTTGGAAAGGGCTGCCTATCACTTTCTCTCACTTTTATCACAAACATCTTCTCTGCAATGCACTAATGAGGTCATCCTTTGAAAAGTGCACTCTCTCAATTTAGAACTCAGAAGTCTACTGTGGCATTTGTGGTTAATACTGTGTTCTCCAGACTGTGTAATCTAAATAGGTGATTCAAACCCAACAGTGTTGAATGTGTGGGGTTTTGTGTGTGTGTGTGTGTGTGTGTGTGTGTGTGTGTGTGTGTGTGTGTGTGTGTGTGTATGTGTGTGTGGTGTGTGGTGTGTGTGTGTGCATGTGGCTTTAGCATCAGGTAAGTATGGCTTCACCAACAGGTGTGATGTGTGCACTTCCACTCAACAGAAATATTTACACTGAGACAGTGCTCTCACATCAGTTTTTTTATACTAACATGTTTTTCTGCTGCACACTGATGGGGTCATCATTTCAAAAGTGCTCTATTTCATGGCTGTATTATAAGACTTATCTTGTGGTGATTGCAGTTGATGCTGCATAGTTTAGATTGTGTAACTAGATAAGTAGGTGGTTCAAAACCAGCATTGCTTAAATAGTATGACTGTGTGTATGTGTTTGCACAGTTGTGTAGAACTGGCTCCATGAAAGTATCTGCTGTATACATTTCCACATAGGAGGCATATTTACACCAGGAGATGGCTCCCCATCAAGTTATTGCATTATTTTGGAAAATCCATTTTCTGCAACACGGTGATAATATAATGCTTTCAAAAGTGTACTGTCTCATTGTTGTAATCCAGCTTGGCCTGCAATATTTCCTGTTGATACTGTGTTCTCTATATTGTGTAAATAGATGGTAGGTTGGTGGTTTGAATCCTGCATTGTTACTAACGTGAGTGTGTGAATCTTTCTCGTGCTGTGTAGAAATGGTTTCATGTTCAAATATGCTTAGTAGCTTTATGACTGTGATGGGCTTTCCCAACAATATCATTCCCTTTTAGCAGACACATCAACCTGTTAAAGCAATGGTGATGTTCATTCATTCAAATGTACACTGTCACATATGTAAATAAACATGTTGTGTGGTGCTTTTGATTCATGAAATGAACTCTAGCTTGTGATCTTAGGTAGTCAGTTTGAGATCAGACATATTCTATAGACTCAATGGTGTCAGTGTGTGTGTGTGTGTGTGTGTGTGTGTGTGTGTGTGTGTGTGTGTGTGTGTGTGTAAGAATGTATATTTAGATAAAAATGCTGTCACCCACATATCTGATGTGTCCATATATTGCTGGAGAGGTCTCTTTCACTGCTTTCTGTCCATTTTAGCACAGACAACTCCTTTGTTAAACAGTGATAATGCCATTTGTTGAATTGTGTTTTATCTAAACCTAGTAGTAACCCTTCTCCTGTGTCTCCAGGAAGTGATATAATGTTCTGTAACTTGTTGCCTGAGTAAACCATGATTTTGAATACAGTATTATCTGTGGATTGTACTTTTATCATTACAGTGATGACTGCATTATGCAGTATGTGTGTTTGGATGTATCTACCATCATGCAATATTTTGTGATAAGGAGACTGATCACATCATTATTTTAACCAGTTTTCAAACACACATATGCCTTATAACAATAAAAATAATTTTATTCTTCCAAATGCACACTGGTACGCAATTATAGTAAGATTTATTTCTGGTGTATAGAGTCCACACAAAATCATGTATCTTATGTGGTTACATAGGTAGGTGTTCGAAGCCCGTAATGACTGAATATTATCAATGCATGCCAGTATACCGCTATGCATGAATTACATCCACCACAGTTGTAACTTGTACAATAACAGAGTGAAAGGGCTTCTCATTTCTTTTACCTCAAACAACTGCTTTGCTACACAATGATGATGTCATGACTTCAAATATGTTCTGTGTCACAGCTGTGTAAGGCTTTGCCTGTGGCATATGTGATTAGTACACAGTTCTGTAGCTTATAGACTTACATTGATGGCTGTTCAACACTATCAAAAGATACCATTATGTAAGTGTACTAGCATGACACATCAGCATTACATTAAGTTATTTTCTATCCAATGTGATATTGAAATAAGTGTTTACTATCAAAACTTTGAAGTGGCTTCAGTCGAATGTCACATCGCCAAACAAGAATGTTGAAAATTTAAAAGTCTTTTCACCCCTTTGTCAAACCATGTTAATATCGACGGTTTGACATTCACTGTTATGGAAATGAGGTTGTTGGATTAAATGTGCCGTTCAGGGTTCAGTGATGTGGTTCACTGTGCTTCCGTTTGATAATTAGCCAATTTGAAAACTGTATTTCGATAGTGCACCATTTGACAGTGTGCACTTCTGGATTATGATAGTAAACCTGAAAGAACACATTTCAATAGCTCTACATTAAATATCAGCACTCAAAATGCAGACTGCAGAAAAGCCAAACCCCCCCCTCCCCCCAAAAAAAAACCTGAAAAAGAACTAATGTCAAAAATTGGTCTTTTCCTTAAAATTTCTTTTTGTAGGGGAGCAATATATACCAGCTCTAAGATCACCTAGCTCAGAGTAAAGGGAATATTCAGAGAAATGGCATCTTGGACTTAATATACCAAGTTGGCCATTCAGTCTCCACTTTTTGGAACTTGGTCTAGTGAATCCTAACATTTCAAATGGTTGCCCCTTTCAACACATTGGGGAATCCATGCCAGTCAAATATGTTTTCTGTGATTCATGTGGTGAAAGTACCCCTGTAGCTCATGCAGCTAATGCTGACTTGTATAGCATCATCTATTCAGATATATAGTGGTTTGAATCTGGCCCTGTATATGTACAAAACTACGTGGACAGACAAGAGTGGCTTAGCCCACCAGCAGAGATAGTGAACTTTTGTGTAGACAGTAACACAGCTACATCCTTTTCATTCGTCAGACAAATTTGTATTGGATAAATTAACAGTAAAAGCTCTGCCTTACTTAGTACCTTCAGGTGTGCTATTTGTGACACCCGTCATTGCTATCTCCTGTGGCAGACACAGTTAATATATAGCTCTGTAAAGTGATATCATGATTAACATGGGTTTAAATCTGGTAAGATGTGCCTATCAGACAATTGTGACAGACAGGAGTGGCTTAGCTAACTAATGCAGATATGGCCCAGTAAGGGACCAAATTATTTAGGTCTCACAATAGAATAGTGATGTAATCCCTTCAAGTGTGTTCTTCATGACACATCAGATACATCTTTTTCTGTAGTGTCAATGGTTAATACACATGTCTCTGAGATCTGACCTTGGCAAGCTTTACGTAGTGGTAATATCATAGCCAATGAAGGTTTACTGAGGGTGATTATTGCTATTTGAAAACTTTACCCAATGTGTATGAGTTTGACAAAATGAAAATGCTGAATATGTCAGTGAAAGCTCACCGGCATTATTTATTTCCCCATTAATAATGATCTGTATTGCATGGCGTCATACAAACATTTACATATAAATGTCCTTCCTATGTTCATATTGTAGGGATTTATAAGAGGTAAAGACTTATACATCATTTCCTAATGTGTGCCATGCTGAAAGTTCATCACAAAGTGTGAGTGAGCGTGTTCTATGACACTTTCTTATGTTTTTGTGTTGGGTACTTGATGTTATTGTAGTTTTTGCTGTGCCTCCTTATGAGCTTGCTCAGTATAATGATGTAGTAGATGTGTGCCATCTAGGATAAAACATAAATCATCAATGTTGTGAGACAGCTCTTGCCATTTGTTCTTCTTTGTAAAATGTAACAGAAGTAGCTTATGAATGGTTGGCTTTATCAACATCCATGCAATAGAGTTATTGACCTATGAACAGAGGATGACAACATTTGTCACAGGCTGGTGTACAGTTGGTGTATGTGCAATGTAAATCATCAATAGGTCACTTAATATACATCAACAGGTCACTTAATATACATCAATGTTTCACCTGGGTGTGATATATGTTACTGTAGCATCATACAGGTCTTAGTAATGTTTTAACAAGTTTCACTTCAAGGCTAAATATCAGTTCAAGGTACTGCATTCACATGTGTACTTTGAAACACTTATTTAAGTCAGCATGTATGGTTTAACACTTGCAGTAAGAAGGACACATGTCATATAATTGATTACAATAACAAAAATGCATCATGCTGAAATAAGGCTAGCCTGCCATTTGCTACATTTGCACATTAGCTGATGCATTAACAACATAATGATGACATAGAATTTTATTTTACCCCAAGTCTTGTCTGGGTTACCTATCAATTTATATTATATACATAAATACCTCCTATGCATATTAATATATGTCATGACATTCAGAGACACCCAACCTGTTTGTCAGTTAGGGGACTGACTGCACTTGAATTGTAACTTGGTTTGTGGCCATGTTCGCATATGCCACATGACCATGTCTTATTCTGTATGTTATGTTTGTCACTTCTGCTATAGTTAAATGCCACTATGTATACTGGATCATTATTTAGTTTATATCCTGATCAGTGAGACAAATCTTTTGTGTATGCATCACGTCCTTCTGTGTTTGTCTACATACATATGCAGCATGCATGAACAGTCACAAACTTATTAACATTCACAACATGCAGTTTGCAGAAAAGGTACTTTTTTCATCACTTGATTAATATTATTGGAATGATTGCACAGGTGTCCATGATCCTTCTCATATTATCACATTATCACAAGTGTGTACACTGACATGACCAATAGCAGTATTGTTTCAGTCATGCACATAAATCAATGAAAACCTTAGTTCTTTAACCTGTATGTATGTTATGGCATCAGTCATGTGGGTGTCATTAATAACTTTTGATCAGTCCCACAGTATACATTATAATGGCAGAGTATTTCCATACACCTGCCACACAGGTTTAGCTAGGCATTCTCAATATAATCATGTGAGTAACACAAATATTACTGAGCATGCCACAGAACATATATAGGGTCACCACACATTTAGATTTCATAACTGTATATACTAATATTTATAATTTACATTAATATGCAACACATGCTTGGGTAATACATGTTTAACTTTATAATATCCTTTCTATGGTTACAAGTGACAACAAATGGAAACAAAATGCCCTTCTGAAGTTCTTAAGAAAGCAGTTGTGTTTTACATAGTAGATGGGAAATGCAGCATACTGTTCGTTGCAACAGATAACTTTCTGGATAAACATCTGATGTGCAATAAACTGCAGGATATGCAAATACACCCTAATGTATCCACTGCTCTTGGTAACTGAAATCTCAGCTCAGCAATTTAATAAACTTTGTCACATTAATTGCCTTTTGTTACAATGTAGCTTTGTGTCCTTGTCACATCCTTTGTCAGCGTTTCATTTTCATTTATGTACATATGTCCTTAAATGAGCAGGATTACTTGTATAAATAAAAATAAATATTTTATTACTGCAGTTTGTGCACAATCTAATTATATCTAAGTGCATTGTCCTTGTTTAGCTTTGGCTGTCTCTTTATTCAAGTTGCCCTTGCCTGGTGTTGTGCTGTCCGCACATGCTTACTTACTGGGTTTGTGTGTATATACAACCGGTTGTTCATATTGTGTGCTCACACCTCTGTGCACCTGTTAAGGACCACTAACAGTTGTTCTGGCCATGAATAGGTGCTACTGAGCATGCCAGCTTGCATATTCAATGAGCACTGCTGCTCTTTCTGCTAACATGAATGCCGCATGTAGGCTTAGCGAGATGCGTATACACATATTAATGAATCAAATTGTTCCGAGGTGAGGATGTCTTAAATGCATGTGAATTTTGAGCCAGCCATGTAACATGCAATAGACTGGATTATGCACAGAGAAAAAATTAAGGATTACTTTCCCAATCAGATTAGAAATTAAAAATGTTAAAAACAGCTGGTTTTCCCTTTAAAATCTAAAATGCAGTCTATCCAACATTATATCATACTCGCTGTCAACATGGTCTGCTTGTATTGCCAGTAAAAATCAGAATTTCTAATAAATGTCCTCTGCATACATCTGCTGGCATAAAATTATGTCAGAATTTATAGATTTAACATATACAGTTTATTTTTCAGCTTTAAATTAAAAGGTGTGCCTCATGAGAGATGAAATATTTTTCTTAGAAGACTGACATGGTCTGCTTTTAATAGTGACACTGTAAGAACATGCATATGCAATAGTAGAAAATAAAAAAGTCTTAAACAATATTTCACCTTGTCTGTCATTTTAAAACAGTTCCTTAAGTGCATTCTCTTTTACAACTGTGTGGAACTTAATGTATCTTACTTTGGACATAGAAAGATGAGCATAAACATTTTATTTGAGACTGTTCTCTGAATTTCATTCAGTTGATATCTAGGTATGCAGAACACAACTATCTTTTAGAAGGCCGTAGAACTTTCTTTTACATGAAATATATCTTTGATTTCTGTAGTTGAAGACAAAGCCCATTATAATGGAATGCTACCTTCTCAGCAGGCCCATTCCTCATGTTTCACATAGGGTTTAGTTCAATTCTGTGATTGTTCCATGCCTGTGCAGAAGTGGGTTTTCTGTATTTGTGTGTGTGTGTGTGTGTGTGTGTGTGTGTGTGTGTGTGTGTGTGTGTGTGTGTGTGTGTGTGTGTACATTTGTGTGTGTGTATGTAATTTGACCTTAATCACCATGCCGGGGGGGGGGGTTCCTAGCTGAAAGGGTAAGGATTTTAAGGGAAAACACATATCTTATATCTGTTCAAAAGCTCTTCTTGGTCCTGTGGTGGTGATACCAGCATGGTATGCTGGAGGTATTGGGTAAAAACTCTCGAATGAGAACTCATATAATCCTTTCTTTTCTTTGATTTTTTTCAATCCCCTCTGTACTTTGAATTCACATTAAAACTTCTGCAGGTTCAGTGCTGATTCTTAAGTAAGTGGTCTCCCCAGGGAAAAAAAAGTGAATGTAATCATCTGTAATTGACATTAATTCTTCTCAGGAATTACCATATTCACAGCAGTATAAATTAGCAGTTATTACTTTCAAACTATTCACTGATAGTTAACTATCATAAGTCTTCATATCTGTAACTGCTACCAAGTTAGAAACGTTAAACAAATCTAAAGCCAAAATTTTAGATTTATGATTCCCACAAGTTACATTTGATGAAATAGGAGAACACACAAGGACAAGGATGCTACCTACAGATTGATTTTCTCTACTTGTAAATAGCATAATCATTTCTCTTGCATCATAATCCACTCTGCACTTACCTGAATTCTCTTTTATTCCAAAAATTACTGCCTGGAGGATGAATGCTTGTGGTTTGGCTCTATCATTCCATAAGTCACTAAAATGGCAACTAATTGAGTGAATGGTTGGAATTCTTGACTTGCCTAACCTTTGCCAATATACATTTGCATCAAATCTTTCTCTGTGCAACATTTAAATAGATATACTTTTATCACTAATACATCATCTGTATAAAGGCATGTATGGTATTACAATGAGCAAGGAAAATTAATTTGAAACATTTTTTATTTTATCTTAAAGTAGCTACATTTATGTTTGTCCCAAATGATTGGTTCTCCTTTCTGCCCAGATTATGTGGAAGAAATTATTACAAAGGTTGAAAACACTTGGAAACTGGAAACAATTCAATATAAATCAAAGGCAAAACACTGTTTTGGAATAAAATGCATTAGTAAGTATTTGATTTCTGGTGATGTCATCCAAGAAACAGCTTGTTTTGAGTTGTCCAAAATAGCAGGCCCTAAAAGAATATAATTTAAAATTTATGGAAAATTTAGTTCATGCAAAATCTTAACTCACAAATGACTTGGTCTGAAATTAAAAAAAATATATACCTTCAAATTCCACTGGATTTTATGACATGCCATGCAGTGAAACTGGTTACTTTAGTCATGAAGTCATTCTGTGCCTGTGCCATCTCCCACCCAGATAACTCTGATATAACCATCTGTGAACTTTGATTTCATTATTAAGAGTTAAACTATTTATCAAAGAATGTAAGATATTAGACATCTGTGGATCTGTTTTCCCAACAAATCAGCATCTGATATCCAGGACTGATGACATGCAGAACTGTACCTGTTGAAACAATTCTTGTCTATGTGGGATTCTAGAAAAAAGGAAGATTGTTGCCTGATAGTATTTCCTAAAAATGGGATTCTGAAATCCAAACTCATGTGTCTTCGAAGCCCATCACAGTTGCTAATGTCTGAATTACCTTTGTGATATAAATTATATTGGGCGGCAATGCATCGTGTAAGGAAGAAAGTACAAGAATACTTTAGAGATATTAAATATATTTCCTTTTTGAATCCAGTTGCTGTACTTTTTTAATACAAATGAAAGTGACTTAGATTTATTACGATTTTTTTATTATGTATACATCTTGATCTGGATTTGTTTTTAGATGTTTCTAGTTTATTATTAAAAGAAAGCTTGATTTAAATTTGCTATAAAATTCTTCATCCAAAGGGCTTTAAAATGAGGATATTATGAAGTATTTATTGTAATGAGTAAGATAATACTAATATAATTAGTTTATTGAAGTTTCTATAGGCATGGACTTTATTCTCCTTGTCTCATTCTAGGCTGGGTTAATAGATTAAGTGATTGATTAAGTTTATTGGTTATGGGTATATAAGGAAATTTTTGTCATGGTATTTTTGGGTCTGTATACCTGACACACTAGTTGATTTTTTATTGTTGTACTTAAATAAAGTTGAGTTTTTTATGCTCAACTTTAACATAGCTATGGTGTTTCATATTTAGAATTTCAGACTTCTTTTTGTTCAGAAACTCTTATTTTGATGCGCGACATCTTCTACTGATTTTTTAAGGGAATTCGAATAATATTTAAAAAAAAATTCTGATTCACTGCTTTTGAACCCCCTCCATTATTTTGGCTTTGTTCAGAATTCTTAAGCAAAGTTTTCCAAAGGGTTTCGTTTTTTTTTCATTTTTCCAGAAACATGGGGTCTCTTATATTTGAGGTGGTTTGCACAGACTGGCCCTTAAGTTGACTGATTTTTTCACTCCCACATATAGAAGTCAGTTTTATTATATAAAGGTAACATATATCATATCACAGTTTTCAGAAATTCAAAATTCATATGGTAGAGGTAATATGATCAAGTTTTCAAAATTTCAAAATTAAAAAAAAACAGAGCTACATTTTTAGAGGGAGCAAGTCCCCTTCACCCCCCATACCCACTACAAATTATATACATCAACTGTGAGATCACACTGCAGTGGGGAAAAGATCAGTTTCACATGACACCCTTCGATATAGATCATGGTAAAAAGGGATCAGGAAATTTACCTTTTTCCCACTGTAGTGTAATCTTAAAGTTGGTATATATAATTTGCAAAGTGTGTGGGGGCCACAGCTCCCTACATCCATGGTACAGGGGGCAACCCCCCCCCCCCACACACAAAAATGTAGATTTTTTTTTATTTCACGTTTTCAGAAAATTGATCATATGGTCTCAGACATGAATTTTGAGTTTCTGAAAACTCAGTGATATACTCTCTCTCTCTCTCTCTCTCTATATATATATATATATATATATATGTGTGTGTTTGTGTGTGTGTGTGTGTGTGTGTGTGTGTGTGTGTGTGTGTGTGTGTGTGTGTGTGTTTGTGCATAAATAATATAAATGTATATACATATATATATGTGTGTGTGTGTGTGTGTGTGTGTGTGTGTGTGTGTGTGTGTGTGTGTGTGTGTGTGTGTGTGTGTGTGTGTGTGTGTGTGTGTGTGTATAGCTATATTATATATATATATATATATACATATATATAGAGAGAGAGAGAGAGAGAGAGATAATTTATAGATAGATAAGACTATATGACAGTCTGTTGTAGTGTACAAGCACCAAAGCACAATGAATCATACTGGCAGTGGAAAAACAAACCTACCTGAACAAAAAGGAAAATAACTAGCTTCCTTTCCTGATATTTTAGACCAAACCCCAAAAGAAACTTCAGACCAAATTTGTTTAAATAATGGTACTGGTAATCAAAGGAGTTTTCATAAGTTAATATATATAATTCGGGCTAGTGCCATAGGCAGGTTTAGCATGCATACATGAGTAAAGTTTGCAAGGTGTTTCATATGCATATATTTAATTTGATTTTCAATCAGATGTACCAACCATTTTAAATTGTCAACCACTTGTCTATAACCCAGACACAATACACAATATATGTGTGTGTGTGTGTGTGTGTGTGTGTGTGTGTGTGTGTGTGTGTGTGTGAGTGTGTGTATAGAAAGAGAAATGTGTGTGTGTGTGTGTGTGTGTGTGTGTGTGTGTGTGTGTGTGTGTGTGTGTGTGTGTGTGTAAATACTGAAACATCGAATTTCAGTATCTAGAAACTATGAAACCGAATCCACAAAATACGGAAATTGCAAAACCCCGAGCTCAAAACCGCAAAATTCAAAACACACAAACAAACTGCATACACTACACCATACATACACCACAACTCCCACATCACAACATAAACAAACAAAACCTACACACATACACAACTCATGCACACATAAGAAGGGGGGCAAGCCCCCCTGCAACCCCCACCCCCCTACTTATATATACTAACTCCGAGATCGCACAAACAGGAAACAAAAGCAAACTCACACATGCACATTCTCCAGTCCCTCACACACACATCAAACATATCAGCACACTCAAACACACTCTAACCCCCACTCAAATCTCTTACAAACCACTCACTTACCTGACAAAACACCTAGATCCACACATGGCACCGCACACCATAAACACACAAACCTGGACATCACATAGCGTAAGGCCATAACCGCAAATTCGAGATATTCAAATTCGTAATTATGAACTTTTGCTATTTTAAACATTCGGGTTTATAGTCTTGAGATACTGAAATTCGACATTTCAGTACTTCAAGATTATAAACGGCTGTTATATATATATATATATATATATATATATATATATATATATATATATATATATGTGTGTGTGTGTGTGTGTGTGTGTGTGTGTGTGTGTATATATATAACTTTATTGCTGTTTTTTACTACTATTTTTGTTCTCAATTGCTCTAGTTATTTTGAGTTCTTTTTGGAGTCATAGGTTGTATATGTCACTTTTTTGAAGTATGCTATATTTGCTGGGTTTTACTGTTCTGTCTTCACATGGCCCATTTCAATAATTATTCATTAAACTTTGAAATCTTAGTATGTGGTATGCTGTATTCATTTATAGTTATATTCAACCTCCCCTGCTCAAGAAAAATAAGAACATAATTAATTGTTTAGTCTATAACAAAACAACTAAAAGCAGCCCAGGTTAGCTGTTCTACAAGAAACTCATATGTTCTCATGTGAATACTCTACGTTAACTAGATTAGGCTTTTTGTTCAATCACCTTTCCAGTCATCAGATAAAATGAGACATTTTGTTATTTTATTACAATAAATTCTAAATCGATCTTCAGCAATGCCCTGCCTGATAAGCTTATTGTCATCCAGTCTCCAGATGTAAAGGAAAAAGTGAATTTCTGATAATGGCATCCATATTCATTCTCAGAAACCTCAAACAAATAAATAAGACACCTTTTAAAACTGTGCACTACATTCAGACAAGAGGATATTGTGCTTTATGGAAATCTGAATATGTTATTAGAAGCTTTGTGATACTAATTTAGAATCAAAGTGATGGCTAAAGACCCCTAAATGACACTTGAGAGACACTGGAATCTGATGTGACTGTTACCTAATCTTGCATAAAGCAGATAAATTCTCACACTAATGTATTCCATATTATCCCTGTAGGACATGGTCTCTCTTCACAAGTACCATAGTCTTCAGCCCTTTATGATCATTTCTTCCTTATCATCCATTAAACTCTAACCCACTATTCCTAAAATACAACTTTTTTGTACAATTTAAAAAATACAAATTAAATTAAATTAAACTATCCCATCTAAATACTGATTCCTATGTAACTCGCTGGATAGCAACTTTGTTCACAAACAGAATCCAGAAAATTAGGAAAGGCTGCTACAACTCCTCCAAAAGACCTGTCACTAGTGGTACACCCCAGGGTTCAGTCCTTGGACCATTCCTCTTAGATATTTACTTCTCAGAGGTCAAAACTACTGTTAAGGGTTTATGCCTGACCAAGCTTGTAGATAATTGTAAACTTGGTGACATCATGAACACCCTTGAGGACGTCAAGATCCACCAATATGGCCTTCCCTCCAATAGTTGGTGTCAAAACCATGAATTAAAACTGTATGCCAATACATTTATAATAGTATCCTTCAGCATGCAAGAATCTCCTTGTAGCTATCATATTAACAACACAGACTGATGAAAATTGATCCAGTGGTTAGGGATCTGGGAACCTTTGTAGACAATGAACTATCCTTCAATCACCACATATCTACTGTTGTAAAAAGTACCTTTTCATTGCACAACTTATTACTATGGGCGTGGTGTCCAGGTCCAGCGATGTGATCACTCCAATGAATTCAGTAGTCATTGGGACCCTTTGGTATGTACCTTCCAAACATTTGACACAACTTCATCACCCACAATGCACTCTTTCTAAGAAAATCAAGGGCCCAAATCATAAAAGACCATCTCAAAGAATTGTCTCTGAACTTGGTGTCATAAATGCTGCCGAGGGTCAGTCTCTACCTTGCATACATAGTCTCAACAGAATCTATTCTTTTAGAACAATTACACATCCATAAGTCCATTGGGGACATAAACACCAAATCAAGAGCTCTGAATCTCTTTTTTTAACATAAATAGAACATATTGGAGGGATAGATATGTTTCACAGAGAATACAACTTCTTTGGAACTGTCTTTCTCTCCACATAAAACAAAGTATTTCTCTTACATTATTCAAAATGAATCTCAACAAATGACTGGATAACTTCAAATTCACTCAGGTTTAGCACCCTTGTCCTTTTATGAATAGGGGCAGCATGTAAATGCTCTGCTTATCTCTGGGTTATTCAAATGTAAAATATAAGGGCTAAAAACTAAAAGGGAATGTATGGCTTGCCTACTTAAAATTCTCATGGCTCGATAGCCTACTAAGTACCTATGGAACTATACAAAACTTTATTACATCAAAAAGCATATACAGACTTGTGTATATTTTTTTGGTCTTCCTGTTCCTATCCCAGTTTTAAAAATCATCTGGCTTTCAGCCCTTAAAAATCATCTGGCTTTCAGCCCTTAAAAATCATCTGGCTTTCAGCCCATCTCCCTTCTTCTCATCTCCAAGTACCTCATTTGATCCTAAACAGTTCCTTATTGATGTTTCTATATGTGACAATGTTGCAGGCAATATGTCTAACTTTTTTGTGGAAAGCATAGCGTAACAGTAGCTCCATGTAGGGCAATGAAACAAAGTATATCAATAAGAGAAGAATGGATAAGTGTCAAAATCCATATCCCTATAGCACTGTTCAGGTTTCTTAGCAGAGGGCCTCGAAGACCAAGACTCCAAGGATGCCCGAAAAGGTATAAATACAACTTTTATTTTCACATGTGAAAATAAAAGTTGTATTTATATCTTTTCGGGCATCTTTGGACTGTGGTTCTTCTGAACTGCTTAGATTTTGTTCTGGTTTAAGTGTTGAAGGCTGCTTCCCTATTTTCTTTTTGGTTTTCCTTAGCAGGGAGACTTGCATTCAGTGACATCAAGAATGCATAATACATGTTTGCAGATACCATGCACTAGGCACCTGTAATTCCACCTTCCACTCAAGCAGAAGTTGGATTTTGCATGGCCAGTGGTGTCCTCATGAGGTCACAAAGACAGCATCAAATTCCACCTGTTCCCCAGGATAGGACAGCTGACAAATGGACACTTCACCTTACATCACGCAACCTGCCCGTTGTGCATCCTGTGCTTGCTTCTGTGCACCCAGGTGTGAGGCAGCACAGGTGGACATCCTGCTTCTGCATTAATGGCCTATCAAGCACATTGTGAATATTTGCAGATTCCTTAACTGCAGTTTGCCTGTATCCTCCTGTGTACTATGGGAGAGTACTAAAAGGTTCATCCAAAAGGACTAGGAAGACACATCCAGTGGACTATTGAAATAATGACTTCAGGAGTGCTTTCATTTCTAAGATTCCCTTCTCTTTTTAGATTCACACTACTTAAGTTGCTAGTATCAAACTGAAATGAAGAAAATGTTACAACCAAAATTTACAATTCCAAGTCTAGGAAATTGAATGTCCTAGATTTGTTTCTTTGGTCCAGTATACCATTAGCATAGTATAAGCATTTACCAGTATTTTTCCTAAGTAATGTCCCATTCACATAATAATTGTTTTTAGTCACATTGGCAAGCATATATACATTTACATTTCCTTACATTAAAATCCAGTTTATTTGAATAAGTTTAAGTCACTGAGCATGTTCAAACAATTCTGTAAAAGGTTAGTCTTGCTTCATGTTTCTTTCATTCTGGTTATTTTCATAGCCTCTACAGTTTAGTAACTACCATTACCATTGTCACTGCCCAATCAAAACTCTCTGTCCTTTCCTTTATCCATCCATCACTCCATCCATCCATCTATTCATGCATACATGCATACATACATCCATTCTCTAAACTGTTTTTCTTGTTGAGGTTTGGAACAGTAGTGAGCTGAGTTGGACAGATCAAACTTTCTTATCTACAAGAACAGGCCAGAATATGTGGCCTCAGGTCTGTTAACATGACTTCAATGTCAGTCATTAACTTTTGACTAAAGATGCTCTGTTACCTAATATATGTATGAGCAGTCCTCTGTTCAGACGTGACATGTATTTTGGACAATTCATGACTAGCACAGAAGTCCAGTAACAGTTTCCCACTCAGGTTAACATCAGACAAGCTGCTCTTCCCAACCATGCCCCATCCAGCCCTTTCCAACCTTTCCAGCCTTTCCACAGTTTCTAAGTGTTGAAGTCTTCCAGAAAGACTAAGAGACAGCAGGCAGCACCTTATCTAGACCCAGAATCACACCCAATGTATTGTAGAAGGTTTCATCCATTGGCATAAACTCTAAATGTATGACAGTCAGGTGGGTTCTTGTAAATACCACCCTACCTTCCAGAGACTTCTCCTAAGGAGCAACATCAAAGTAGGTGTGGACCACCACAGCTCAAGAAGGCTGGCTGTAGAAGTAACCCTTTTGTTTAGAGCTAGGACAAGCTGTATGTTGATAGTACTTTTCAATCTTCGGCTTAAGCTCCTGCTAATTCCACAACATTGCAGTGATAGTTTATTCCCCAAGAACTACTACCACTGTTGGGATCTAGTCTGTCATAACTTGCCCTACTTCTACCTTTCCTGTTCTGTATGAGATTCCCTGTTTATGTAAATGAACTTTCATAAGAGTCAAAGTCCAGATCATTCTTTCTCTGATACCTTGTCTTACACAAATATGCCTAAGATGACCCTACTGGCAAATTAAATTATGTTGGGTAAAGAATAAATATGTGTGACAGCCTCAACCTGACAGATATAAAAACATGAACTTCTAATTTAACCATGTTATTTTTCCTTCAAAGATGCTTTTCAAGATATTTTGTTAATATTAAATCCTTCACAGTTACCCTAATTTTTTGAGTAAGTTTTAAGTGACCTACATAATAGAATATTTGCTAATGTTTAGATATACCACATCTAACAAGTTCCATATCAAGAAATGTATATGCATACCCAAAGAAAGGCCATTGATTTCTTATTAATTATTAATATTCCATGCTTAGAAGATACTGACATCCAATATACTCTCCTCCTGCAATGTTTTCCTTACATTCAGGAATGAGGCATATTAGCAGTTTTTGGAAACAAAGCCACAAGTCTTCAGTTGTCATACATTGCCCCATCCCCAAAATAAGAGCCAGCACTTACAGGCAGTGTCTTAACCAGTTGTACACCTCTGTGGTGCTGGAAGGTCAGAAGGATGTGAGTTCTACTCTCACCCCACACACTCATTACATTTTTAAGACTGTCACTCAAGTGCAGGATAAATAGGTGACTACATGCCTGAGCATGCTGTCCTACAGATGACACATTAAAACCATAGTCCCATCTGCCTGAGTTGAAGGTAGTTTAGATGGATGTAAAATATCCCATGGCAATTACTCAAAAAAGAGTAATGGGAGCTCTGCAGTGAATCCTTCCACAACTCCTTTTCCCCATTTCTGCACATGGGGTTGGGGTGTCACTTCAACAGTAACAATCATCTAAAGTCAAGGTTTACACCACTGGGTGGCTAACCTTGCCATGGTAGTTCTTCCATACCACATACTTGCAGACACACTCACACCTATGGCCAATTTAGAGTGTCCAATCCACTTACTGCACATCTTTGGAAAGTGGGAAGAAACTGGAGCACCCAGAGGAAACCCACATGAACATGGGGAGGGCATGCAGACTTTACAATGAAGACACCCCAACTGAGAATCAAACTGTGAAACCTCTTCCTGTGAAGTGAGACTGCTATCTACTGTGCCACTGTGCACCCATAAAGGCCAAATTTCCCCTAGTCAGTATGAATACCACTTCAGTTCTGTCCCAAAAAGAGGACACTGGCCTAGTAGGACTAAGCTGGGCAACAAAAGAATAAATAAATAAGGAATCAAAGCTCTTCTTTGAATCTGGAACTAATCCTAAGTTTGAGGATGCAATAATTATTTCAGTAATGGGACAAACAAAAAAATCCACACATTCCTATATGATCATTATTTATTTATTGATTGATTTATTGATTTGTTTATGGCAAACAAGTTGTCAATTATAACACCAGCAAACAGAAAGGTAGGACAATAACCAATACAAGCAAGAAGCAACAAGCAAACAAAGAGTAAAATAAGAACAAGCTAATAACTAGTAGTTACTAAAGAGGGATTAGAGATGCTTAGGAGACAGGGCAAGGAAGTAGTAGTTGCATTAGGTGATATACCCTGTGCTGTAGTACTTGCATCTGATTTGTTTAAACAGAAACTGAGTTGTTGTCTAAATCTGATGTAGCTGGGAATTTCAGTGATGTGTGATGAAAGGGATTTTCTGAATTTAGTAGCAAGAAATGAGAAAGTTTTGTCAGAGCAATGGATCTATCAAAAGCTAAGAATGTGGTAGTAAAGAACAAGGCAACAGAGGCACTCTGTCAGGTTCTTGAAGATAGCACAAAGAAACTTTATTAAGTTACAAAGCAAAGACAGAAAAATAAGATAGTCATCAGACATTATTTCATACAGGATGCCAGCAACAACCTGCTCGCCAGTCCACAGGAAATGCAAGGCAGTTGGAAGGAATACTTCCAGCTGCTTGTCAATTAAGAAAACTCTCTTGCCCCAGACACCATTTACAATGAAAGAGAAAGAAGAGCCCACCACAGAAGAAGTAAGAACAGCACTAAAGAAAATTAAGTCAGGGAAAGCAGCAAGTTTAGATGAGCTGTCATCAGATATGATCAGGAAGTTGCTTGAGTTATGGAAGAAATGACTGTAGATCAGCATGGAGAGAAAGGTGCTTCCCAGATAAGTGAAGAATATGCGTTCAAGTGCCAGTGTACAAAAACAAAGGGACATCCACAGCTGTGGGCAGTATACAGACATCAAACTCCTGCCACACTGCATGAAATGTCTAGAGAGGATGAGTGATAAACTGATATACAAAGTAGTAGAAAGTAAAATGGGAGAGGAACAGCTTGGATTCAGTACAAGGTGCAGCACAACTGACTCAGTGCTTGCAGTGAGACAGATAGTTAAGAAGAAGCTACAAATGGGTAAGGAGTCCAAGTAGACATTCCTATACTTGAAGAAAGCCCATAACAAGGTCCCAAGACAGCTGACTTGGGCAGTCCTGTGATGGTTTGACAGTCAGGAAACATGGGTAAAAGTAGCACAAGAAATGTAGATGAAGACAAAAAATAATAGGGGACAAAGACCTGCAATCAGGGATAGATTTTAATTATTTTTGTTATAAATAGTTGCTAGAATGATAGATTTTGCAAACGCATGCATTTACTGATGGTTATCATGTCTGAAACTCAAATGTCTGTTATCATGTACAAATTGAAACAAAACACAGCAACGTGGTCAGGTAGAGGCTGGAACACCACTAAAGAAAAATCTGAAAAGAAAAAGGAATCGGGCCACCACAGCTATAAAACTTTAATATAACATAACAAAACAGGTAAGTGCTTTCATGGAAACACAACCCACTGCTTCAGACCATTAACAAAATATACTAAATAAAAATACTGTTATACAAAATTTAAAAAAAAACATTCATCCAATAAAGACATCATAACAATTTAAAAACACAGCCTGCTAAGGAATATAAGCAGACAATAAATTTGCATCTAGCAAACACACCTGTATGAAAATGAACTGTTGATGTCATAATCTAGAGAACGATAGGAAATCAAGGGATATGTATCACTAATGAATATTAATGTTTAAGAGGTCAGGTTTTCAAAACTGGCTTCAAGGGCACATATTCTATCAATCCCGGGTATACATTCTCCTTCAATAAAAGTATCCACTGCATCTCTTTCTTTTCAGTGTTACATACAAACATCTCCACCCCTTATATTTTCAAAAACTAACTCTAAGACTAAAAACCTGAAACTATACTCATTGCTACTATCTAAAACGTGCTTCACTAAAACACTCGTACAATTCCACTTACGTATATCACCAATATGTTCAAGAATCCTGTCTTTCAATATTCTATTGGCTTTACCAATATAAAAAGCTGTACAAACTGTACAACTAGCATAGTAGATCAAATTTTTATCCTACAATCCATGTAGAAATCAAAATCAATATTATATTCAGTATGTACATGAAAAAAATGAAGTGCAGCTCCAGATGTGTTGACAAGGTTTACAAGAGCGGCAACGATAAGTGCCACATCTATTTGATATAACACCAGGAGTCTGTTCAAAGCTCATGTAGCATAATTGTCATTTCAGTGAAAGCTATTCCTAAAAGAAAAAAGAGATTTATCATTTAACACTTTTCTAAGATCAGAATTGGCTAATAAGAATGACCAATTCATTTTAATAATATCACAGGTGACATTACTGTTGCCAAAGTAGGTAAGAAGCAGTCTTTTGTTATTGGTACAGGCATATGTCTGTAAACAAGTGATGGAGATATCATCATTGGGACCGGAAAAATATGGTTTCCCTCTAGTATTATGAGCAGACCAGGCTTCTCATAAGCTTTTGTCTGTATCTTCAACACTATAGCCATTTTCTAAAAACTCTTTTGCATGGCTCTCAGGAATTGACCAGACATGTTAGTAAGAATGTCCTGAAAGTTCAGTTCCTGAGAACCATGAAAATGCATATTGATAACGAGCAATTGAGAGCAATATGGGGTAATATGACAAAAGACTCCACCACTTATGTACATATATCAATATGTGCCCTTGAAGCCGGTTTTGAAAACCTGGCCTCTTAAACTTTAATATTCATTAGTGATACATATCCCTTGATTTTCTGTTTGTCTCTGGATTATAATATCAACATTTAATTTTCATACAGGTGTGTCTGCTAGATGCAATTTTAGTGGTTCCTTATATTCCTGAGTGGGCTGTGTTTTTAAATCGTTATGATGTCTTTATTGGATGAATGTTTTTTTTAAATATTGTATAACAGTATTTTGATTTAGCAGATTTTGTTAATGGTCTGAAGAAGCAGGCTGTATTTCCACAAAATTGCTTACCTGTTCTACTTTTTGTTACATTATATTAAAGTTTTGATAGCTGTGGTGGCCAGATTCCTTTTTCTTTTCAGATAATGTACAAATTGCAGTTTTCAGTGGTTTGCCAGAAACCCACAAATTGTATGAGGAGCAGAACAAAACCATTAGTATGCAGGGACAGGGCACCTATAAGTATACCTCTCAACCTCACAGTGCAAGAAATGCAGACAAAGTCAAACGTCTGCTCTTGTAGAGCCGTCTTAGCACTTAATTCAAATAAACCAAATTTTTATATTAATTCTGCCAGACAGTATTAAAATATCCATCCAGTTCTACTTTAATTAAGTCTAATTATAAAATTTGTATGTTTTTTTGACAGACAGCTTAAAATATCCCTTCCTATCTTCTCCTTCATATGAAAACCAATATGAACTTTCTTTATGCAGAAGACTATATTGCGGAATTCAAAAGTTTCTTTTAATGGCCATTGGACTAGTTGCAAAAAGTTTAGGAACAATTCAGAAATGTTATTGTGAGTGGTACACAGGCTCTATACCTTGCAGTAACCATTTTGTACTCAGAGACAGCCCAACAATGGTGGTTTAGCATGAACAAGTACAAAACTACAGTGGGCTATACCTGGAGCCATGCTAATTGCTAATGAGGCATTCCAGCAGAGGCATACTCATATAGTGGGCTTTAATGGCATTTAATAAAAAGTAGAGTGGGGGAACCACTAGACACCAGGAGACCATAATAGGTGCCATAAAGCACTAACTTGGATTCAAACCTTCTACCCTCTCTCTGAGGACATTAGACGTCTGCACCACCACTACACACCAAGAATAAATTTGTAAAAAAAACTGAAGACATGAAAAAACAAATAAATGAAAAAGTTTCAAATAATACAGCCTTACTACAGGACACATCAACATTAACCTACTGTGCTAAATGAGATGTTAGGGCAGTAAGGGTTTTTATTGTATATACTGAGAATTGCCGATATTATTTAGTGCCCAAAACAGTTCACAATTTACAAGGGAGAATGGCAAAGAAAATAAAGCATGTCTTTCAACCTTTTGGTGCAAGAAAGTGAGACAAAGCTAAAAGTGCTGTTGGGACAAAGTGGGACAGATTTAAATTATTCTCCTTACATACTGATAAAGTCACTAAAATAACATCTTTTGCACTAATGAGCATTTAATGAAGTATATAAAGGATGAAATTCTTACATCTGGTATTAATGTCTGACAGTAATTGTGGCGGGTCCCTACCCCAGGCCAGCAGTCAAGGAGACTCGATCCTTACCACTGACTTTAGTGAGGGATGGTCACTAAGAGCCAAGATGGATTCACACAGTATTTTTGATGCAGCACCCTGTATCAAGTACAATTTCCCTTAAGAGCACACATGGAGCACACTCCAGACCTGAAGCTGGGCTATCTCTCTCTTTCTCTCTCTCTAGGCCCACACAAAACTTCACAATGACCACTTTGGAGCACTGTGTCCCTGTTCCCAGTAGCTGACACACGCACTTGGATATTTGAGTTTCACATACACATACATATATGGGAAAAACTGGCACAGATTTACTAGCTGTTCCCCTTTCTCCCCAGACTCTGAGGTGATCATGCTTTCACCAGGAAGCTACCCTAAGGCTCTTACCAACGGTACCCAATTATACTGTGTGCAATTAATACTAATACAAATGGGTAGGGTGTGACCAAAGCAGCAAGGCTTTTAGGAGTGAACACAGTGTTACTAAAACAAGTATAAGTACTCTCAAGATGTTAAAAGTATTCTCTAAAGCACCAACCACAATGAAAGGTATTAAAATATTTAATGATAAAGAATAAAACAGAAAACAGGAGAATACTAAATACAATAAACAACAGAATTTCAACCACAGTGATATAAAAAAATACAGTCAGACAGCTTCTCACAGATGCAGAAAACAAAGGCATCAAAGGAGCTTTGTCCTTGTCTCCTGCCTTGCCTAGCTTTTGGCACTGCTTATGGGTCCTGTTACATCCCTTACAATCCCAGACCAATAAAAGTTCTGCATAATATGTCTTTTTGTATGCTTTATGCCCATATGACCTGCAAAAGTAATGCCATGGGTTATGGCTAGAAGTGCCAGATGGTAGGCTCTGGGCACTATCAAATGCTGTATTACTTCACCCTCTAGTCCTGCCTCAGGGGTCCACTATACTGTAACCCTTTGTTCCAGTATGCTTCCTTAGCTACCTCCCTCAAGCCTCATAATGTAGGGTTCATATAAAAATAATATAGTTGGATAGTTTCTCACAGATATAGAAAACAATATTAAACTATTCTTACTAAATGTCCCTGACTGACTAAAGAATTACTGTTCCCTGACTACTTACTAAACCAAGGCAAGCTGATGTGCACTGAGTGTCTTACCACAGCAAAATCCAGATGATGTCTGTCTTTGTCTGTGTGGATGTGTGAGATATACATCCTATCAGAAATCTTTCCTGTCAGGTTCCAAAGTGCTGCTGTGAGAGTTCCAAAGAAACCAGATGCTGGTTAAAGGATGACATCACCTCTGGTCACCTGACTCTGGTACAATACACACACACACACACAGCCTTGCTAAGATCTGTGGCAGCATCTGAAAGCTATAATACAATTTCAAACTTTCCGCCCTTCCAGGGTTCTCTGTTAAACATACACATGGGATCATTTACAACAGTACAACTTAATATACATGCATACATTCTTTCTGTCTGGCAGAATGTACTGTTGATGTATTTTTAACGCAAGTAACTTTACAAATATATTTTTAACTCAAACATCTGTACAAATCAGTGTGATAGTCAAATAACATAAACTTCTTTACAAAACTCCAGCTAGCTTTACTGGCATATGTACACATATACTGCCTTACTCTCCCTGGCACAGATGTCACTACCTCATAACATCACAGTAATCATCTATGAATTGCCAGGGTAGGGAAAAAGGAAACATTGTCCCCCAGATTCAGCAATCCTCTGTGTAAGACTAAATAAGTCTTACACGGAAGCTGCAGTTGAACAGTATGCCGTCAGCATGCCATGCATATTCATGAGGGCATGCTGACTCATATTCTAGTCTAACACGGTCCGTGTAGGAAAGTAGGGGGCGTGTCCGATTGCCGAGTACTGCAAAGGGACACGCCCCCAGAAGAGTTAGAGTCCTGATAGTAAACATCCATGAGCGAGTCTGCCAAAATGTCAAGAAACACAACACCACACATCCCCACAGACTAAACCCTAGTGAAAGTGTTTAAAAAGTAAAAATAACCGTTCCAATTTTTTTTTTATAATTTCCAATATGTTTGCCCTCATTTGCGCGGGCATGCCCTTCGCTCAACCACAGTTAGCAGATATGACATTGAAAAGCATATAAGATCTACATATGCAAATTAAGCAAAGTAGCAATAGCGTAGCGGTAGAGACGTCGCCCAAAGAATAGGTAGTCATGGTTCGAGCCCCACAACATCCCCCTCCATTTTTCTTTAAATAAGTATGAAACAATTCCCCAATATATATAAATTTAATTTAAGTAAAATGTAATGAAATGGCCCATGTATTTCTGAACAAAACCTATATTATGTATATATAAAAAGGATCATAATTGCCCGTAGCTTAGCAGTGCTTTAACAAGCTTAATATGAGTGCCCATAGCCAAGCAGTGCTTTACCCAGCCTAAAATGAGTGCACGTATCCAAGCAGCACTTTACCCAGCTTAAAATGAGTGCCCATAGCCAAACAGCGCTGAACCCAGCTTAATATGACTGCACATAACTAAATAATGCTTTAACCAGCGTAAGCCGTTTGCGCGGAGCTACACAGTGCGCCAACCAGCTTACCGTCGGGCACCGTTGGGCAACGTGTAGCAAAGTCGCCTTTACACAGACACACCTCCTAGCCTGTCTAGACAGTAGTAAAATAAAAAAGCAATGACAAGGGTCGAACCCGGGATACTGTGCACCATAGTCAAAGCACTGAACCACTAAGCTATGACACTTGTACCTAGAAATCCAGTACTACCATACATATAGGAATGAATGAAAATATAACCATGACAAAGCAGGTTTGCTCTTAGCTGAGAAATTTCCAAAATGGCCAATCACAAATAAGTGTGGGAAAACCGGCATATATAAGCTCCATAGGCGGGAATACACACCATAACTGATTGTGGTACCCATATGCAGTCAGGATGGCAGGTGTCAGAGAGGGAAATCACTTTAGAGCGCAAAGGTGGGGCATTGAGGAGTTCAAATATATGGTTTGGCTCCTAGTCCATCATCATGAAGGCCGACTCTTGCAGGGCCAGGTTCAATGGGGTGCGTATAAGGCAGAGGTGTGGAACCAGTTGGCACATGAACTCAACAGTGCCACAGGCATTCCGAGGACTGGTGAACAGGTCCGTCACCACCATGAGGACCTGAAGCGACGAAAGGAGGACCAACTAAACTGATGGATCCAGGAGGCCCATCAAATGCCCAATGCCCCACTACTCAGTAAGTATACATGTAATTAAGTATGTAAGAAATTCTATCCTAGCCTATAGTATGGATAGGTATGTTCCAATATCCCTTCATTTATATTACAGTTGCAGGTGTTCGTTCCGCGAATCGGCAAGCCTATGCTGATAGGCTGGTAAGGCTGCACCACCATGCAGGTTAGTAATTATTCAGCTGGTATTATTATAGAATATAAGTGAGACAGCCTGCGCATGAGTTCAGTGTTGTAACCCAGTAATAAAGGTCAAATAAGCCTAGAATAAAGCTTCTGCTAGTATTCTAAGATCAGATAAGTGATACAGCCTGAAAAGGAGTATTGTAATCCATTAATAAAGAGTAAACATGTCGCAAATAGAGTTCCCACCTGTATTGTAATATCAGATAACTGCTTCAGCCTGAAAATGAGTGTTCTAATCTAGCAATAAAGGACAGACAAGTATTGAATACATCCTTGTATATACTGTCATATGAAATAAGTGAGTCAGCTGGAAAGGATTGTTGTAACCCAGTTATAAATGTTAATAAAGCCTAGAATTAATTACCATCCTAAAATGTAAATATAAAATAAGTGAGAGAGTGTGAGAAAGACCTTGAAGTCTGGAATAAAGGTATACTGCATGCACGACATAATGAAATGAATGAGACAGCCACAACCAAAGAGTGAAATGTTTTAATAAAGTACAATACCTGGACTGTGTCCGTCCCATATTTCGGATATGTTGTTGTACCCTTGCATTATGGAGATAGTATGGTTGTATGAAATGCTGAACATCCACAGTTGTCTAGGCCCATATAAACTGGCTGATGGGAATGCCAGTATGTCAGAAGAATATTTATAGTCCTCAACTGTGTCATGTATAGTATTTACCTGTTAATCCGGTACATGAGCAGCTTGTGCTTGTGATCCCACAAATGTCAGTGTGCTGCTAGAACTGTACGTAACTGTTCAAATGTAGCAGGATGAATACAAATGGAATGTATATCAATGTAGCAATAACATCTCCATCACCAACATTTGTAAGGTTACATACAGGAAACTGTACTAATATATGTAGGGGATATATATCTGCATCTAGTAGGAATGTATAGTATACATATAGGTATTTTAAGTTGTTAATGTAATATTTTATCACCCTACCTTATGTTCACAAATGATGCTATTCCACACCAAACTGGGTATGTGTATTCACATTTAATTCCTATGGACATTTGTCCTGTTGGTTTATACATATCTGCATGTACGTTGATGCATGTGCCCTGTTCACATATCCAAACCTGATGGCCTGTTGCCACCAATCAACCCTGCATGCTGTTGGAATGTCCACTGTTGTCCTAAATATGCATGTGTTATGCTTGCTGTTCAACTTTTGGAATCCATGTGTGTTTGGTGAATGGGAATACTAATGCATGCTGTTACAACTAATTTGGAATGGTGTTGTTTGTTACTTACCCAAAATGCCATTAAATACTGCTAAACATAGGACAACTGGGAAGGCGGGTGCCAGCGGATCCACCTCTCCCACCTCAGCTGGCGAGTGCACCTGGCACCTGTGCCCATGCCGGGACTTCCTCCTCCAGTGGCCCTGTGCCACCTTCAGGTGGAAGCGCTGCAGGGGATGGGGTTCACCCCCCCTCTGCAAGCATGGCAGGAGGGGAGCCTCCACTCACCCTCCAAAGGGTCCGGTCTGTGGTGCGTAGTGAGATCAGGCGTTCCGTGACTGATCCCCTACGCCAGCTCGAGGCGAGAGTGGCGCAACTCATGGGTGTGCCTGCCCGTCCTATCCAGCCCCCAGCACAGCCCCGGCCTGGGCTGTGAAGGCGCAGTGGTAACTGCCCATGGGTGGGGATCTCAGTTCCACTGTTGCCATCTGTGGGCTCATGGGCTTGCGATATCCAAACATCCGTCCCCATCAATTGTGTTTACCCCCCACATGTGTCATACTCCGCCCCTGTATGCATCTTGTTTGTCTTGTCTGTTAACCTCCCCAACCTACCTCCCCAAATATACCTACTTCCTGTACCTCACATTCCACTCTCACCTGAAAAAAAAAAGGGCACTCTGTTCCCACAAAAAAATTACGCCCCATACATACTTGCCCATTTCACACAAATGTCTGCTGGACATGTAAACTGATAATTAGAATTGGCTCTACAACATTCTTTGTTGTCCTCACTTCTCTCTCAGGGGTGGAAGGTTTCAAATCTCACTCTAAATTTCTAACATATGCACAGCTCTTGCTGGTAAAGAATTGGGCAGCTATGGGCCTTCCCTACATCCTTCCTGCACATCCCGAGCTTGTTTTCCTACTGTCCTACCCTCTTTGTTCCCACTTTTTCACCACTTTCCTATTTCCCCATTTTCTTTTCTTTAAAAGAAAATAGCGTGGGTGTTAGCGGGAGTAAGCACTTTTAAGCAGTTGTAAGCATGTGTGCGCTTGTGTGTTAGCCACCTCTGTTTTTCGGAGTCCAAAGTCAACTTTGGAGAAGTTTTTCAAGGTGGTTACCTTTGCGGGGGATGTGGGAGAGATGTGGATTTTCATGGTGATTAGTTTATGATTAGATCTGACCAGGGAGGTATTAACTGTTGGTGGAGAGCAACGGTCGCCCATGTTAGTAATAACCATGTCAACGATGTTGCTTACTATTGTGGGGGTCAGAATGAACTGGTCCAGGGCATTAGAACTGATGAATTCCAGGAAGCATTGGGCCAGTATATTGGTGCTTGAGTAGTTTTTCCAGTTGATGGAGGGGTAGTTGAAGCCCCCTAGTATGAGAGTGTTGGACCTTTATAGATTCCAGGGTGCTTCAGAACATGGAGTGAGAGTCTAGGGACATGGTTGGGGACCTATAGCAGGCTATGACCTGGATTGCAGTCTTACCCAATGTTAAAAATAATCCCAATGCAGAGTAGCACACCAGCGGAGACGGGAACAAGTGTTAAGAAAGTATAAAAATATAGTCCAAACACCATATACGCTGTTCCCTATGGCAATAGAACAAAATGAAACTCCAACAGTGAAATGAACGAAATAGGTAGCACCAAACAGGTCTTAATCTTCAGTAAAACTTTTATTGGCATAAAACAAAGTGAGCGCTTTCGCCAAGAGGCTTCTTCAGACTTTCAATAATATACACAGTTCTTCAAACATTTAAAAAGCCCTCCATGAGTTGTGATTGGTTACCAGATCTGTATCTGAAACACAATGCTGTTTAAAGTGCTAGATACATGATCATGAATTTCTATTTAAAATATAATGAGAAAAAAATCCATAAACTTAAGCGACAACATAAATACAGAAAAATATATAAAAGAAGTCATGTGTCTACCCTCTATATTAAAGATCATATATCTTAAAAAACATCATAAAAAAATACTACATAAAAAATACTGTGAGGATGCATACACTCAAATTAACCATGTATAAAAAACATGTAGGAGAAGAGTGGCTGATCTCACCATTCTTAAAAACTCTTGTACACAAGCAAAAAGCATGAGTGGCATAAGGAACAATTGACTGCTCAAATGACTTTTGGGGACTCAATAAACTCACAAAAGGCACAAATGGTGTTCTATACAAATAATACAAAATACACCATTTGGAGAATCTAATGATAAAGACATGCTACCTCGATCTATATATCCTCCTACTCTTCAGAAAAGGTTTTATCTGAACCTTGTCATTGAGACCAGGGGGTTCATCTGATCTCCATCTAATAATCCATCTGGTCTCACATTCCAGTGTTTTATTTATAAGGTCACCACCTCTTAAACCCTGCATGAGTGTCTGTATGACATAGAATTTGAAGGTGTGGTCGGACCCTGCTGCTTTATGATGTCTTGCTAAGGCATTAACATCAGAGCCTATTCTAATATGATAATTATGTTCCCTAATACGTTCCTTTAGGGTACGATTGGTCTTCCCAATATAGAAGGCCGGACATGAGTTGCAGGTGGCCACATAAACAACATTTCTGCTTTCACAGTTGGTATTGGTGTGAAAACTAAACCTGTGTGTTGTGTTCGGGTGTATGAACTCAGTGCTTAAATTTATAAAATTGCATTGATTACATTTACCACATGGTACAGTGTTCGAGTCAACACCTGTATTATTCTTCCTATTGCAAGCGTACTTAGGCCTGCATAGTAGACTCTTCAAATTAGGGTGATTTTTATAGGCCACTCTCGGCTTGGGACCTACAACCTTGCTCACTTCCTTGTCTGATAGTAGAATGTCCCAGTGCTTATATATAAGCCCTTTTACTTCTAAACTTGCTTGACTAAAAGACATGGTAGCTCTAACCTCATTTGTGGATACTGTGGTTACCTCAAGTTGTTCCAATTGCTCCAAAAAATATGGTCTGGCTCTGTTGGATCTTAATAGGTCCACTTCAATAATTGTCTCATTAATGTTACATTCATTATATCCCCTGGCTAAAAATCTTTTCTTAAGTTCTTGTACTTCAGACCTATAATGCTCTTCACTAGGGTTGAGCCTAGACGCTCTCATAAATTGTCCTTTCAAAACATTGTTGAAGACATGTAAGGGGTGCATACTTTGTCTATGAAGTAAAGTATTCCTGTAGCACCCCTTTCTGTGTATAGACGTATTCAGTAAGCCATTGGACAATCTATATATTTCTACATCCAGAAAAGAAATATTAGTTCTAGAGAAGTTCAAGGTGAACTTCAAAAAATTGGTGGAGGCATCCATGTAATTAACAAAACTTCTTAGGGACCCCTCGTCCCCTAGCCAGACAAAAAAGAGGTCATCCACAAATCTACGGTACATACCTACTGATTCCTTAAAAAGAGGGTTCTCATAAATGTACTTATCTTCCCATGTAGCCATAACTAAGTTGGCGTAGCTATTGGCACAAGATGTGCCCATAGCCATGCCATCTTTCTGAAGGAACAAATCATCACCAAAGACAAACACATTATTCGCAAGAATAGTTTCAAGGAATAAAGTAACTAAATCCACCTTCTTTGTGGAAAAGTGTGAGTGTGTTCGTAAATATTCCAGTATATAATTATTATTATATACTGAGAGTGGTTCCGTGACCCAACCCTGGCCCGCCACAATAGGTCTCATAGGGGGGGTCATTCAGGGGCTACCGAAGATTCACAAATCTTGTTTGAACCCCCCCTATGAGACCTATTGTGGCGGGCCAGGGTTGGGTCACGGAACCACTCTCAGTATATACAGAAAGTTTACTAAGACCATTAGTCGATGAGAATAGTAGAATACTTAAAGACAGTAAACACTTTCTGATAGATTTATACACTTACACAAGACAGTTGGGGGAGGACCAAACATTCTTTCTAGTGACTTTAGATGTTGTGAGTTTATTTACGATGATTCCGAATGAGATCGGTATTAATTATATACTGGAATATTTACGAACACACTCACACTTTTCCACAAAGAAGGTGGATTTAGTTGCTTTATTCCTTGAAACTATTCTTGCGAATAATGCGTTTGTCTTTGGTGATGATTTGTTCCTTCAGAAAGATGGCGTGGCTATGGGCACATCTTGTGCCAATAGCTACGCCAACTTAGTTATGGCTACATGGGAAGATAAGTACATTTATGAGAACCCTCTTTTTAAGGAATCAGTAGGTATGTACCGTAGATTTGTGGATGACCTCTTTTTTGTCTGGCTAGGGGACGAGGGGTCCCTAAGAAGTTTCGTTAATTACATGGATGCCTCCACCATTTTTTTGAAGTTCACCTTGAACTTCTCTAGAACTAATATTTATTTTCTGGATGTAGAAATATATAGATTGTCCAATGTTTTACTGAATACGTCTATACACAGAAAGGGGTGCTACGGGAATACTTTACTTCATAGACAAAGTATGCACCCCTTACATGTCTTCAACAATGTTTTGAAAGGACAATTTATGAGAGCGTCTAGGCTCAACCCTAGTGAAGAGCATTATACGTCTGAAGTACAAGAACTTAAGAAAAGATTTTTAGCCAGGGGATATAATGAATGTAACATTAATGAGACAATTATTGAAGTGGACCTATTAAGATCCAACAGAGCCAGACCATATTTTTTGGAGCAATTGGAACAACTTGAGGTAACCACAGTATCCACAAATGAGGTTAGAGCTACCATGTCTTTTAGTCAAGCAAGTTTAGAAGTAAAAGGGCTTATGTATAAGCACTGGGACATTCTACTATCAGACAAGGAAGTGAGCAAGGTTGTAGGTCCCAAGCCGAAAGTGGCCTATAAAAATCACCCTAATTTGAAGAGTCTACTATGCAGGCCTAAGTACGCTTGCAATAGGAAGAATAATACAGGTGTTGACTCGAACACGGTACCTTGTGGTAAATGTAATCAATGCAATTTTATAAATTTAAGCACTGAGTTCATACACCCGAACACAACACGCAGGTTTAGTTTTCACACCAATACCAACTGTGAAAGCAGAAATGTTGTTTATGTGGCCACCTGCAACTCATGTCCGGCCTTCTATATTGGGAAGACCAATCGTACCCTAAAGGAACGTATTAGGGAACATAATTATCACATTAGAATAGGCTCGGATGTTAATACCTTAGCAAGACATCATAAAGCAGCAGGGTCCGACCACACCTTCAAATTCTATGTCATACAGACACTCATGCAGGGTTTAAGAGGTGGTGACCTTATAAATAAAACACTGGAATGTGAGACCAGATGGATTATTAGATGGAGATCAGATGAACCCCCTGGTCTCAATGACAAGGTTCAGATAAAACCTTTTCTGAAGAGTAGGAGGATATATAGATTGAGGTAGCATGTCTTTATCATTAGATTCTCCAAATGGTGTATTTTGTATTATTTGTATAGAACACCATTTGTGCCTTTTGTGAGTTTATATGAGTCCCCAAAAGTCATTTGAGCAGTCAATTGTTCCTTATGTCACTCATGCTTTTTGCTTGTGTACAAGAGTTTTTAAGAATGGTGAGATCAGCCACTCTTCTCCTACATGTTTTTTATACATGGTTAATTTGAGTGTATGCATCCTCACAGTATTTTTTATGTAGTATTTTTTATGATGTTTTTTAAGATATATGATCTTTAATATAGAGGGTAGACACATGACTTCTTTTATATATTTTTCTGTATTTATGTTGTCGCTTAAGTTTATGGATTTTTTTCTCATTATATTTTAAATAGAAATTCATGATCATGTATCTAGCACTTTAAACAGCATTGTGTTTCAGATACAGATCTGGTAACCAATCACAACTCATGGAGGGCTTTTTAAATGTTTGAAGAACTGTGTATATTATTGAAAGTCTGAAGAAGCCTCTTGGCGAAAGCGCTCACTTTGTTTTATGCCAATAAAAGTTTTACTGAAGATTAAGACCTGTTTGGTGCTACCTATTTTGTTCATTTTACTGTTGGAGTTTCATTTCATTCTATTGCCATAGGGAACAGCGTATATGGTGTTTGGACTATATTTTTATACTTACCCACTGTTAGTTGTACCTGAAGTATCTCAGATGCGTTATGCTGGGCTACTAGTCTAGAGGTGTGCATATCCTTTATGAATATGGAGACACCACCACCTTTGGAGCTTCAGTCCATGTTTCGGGGACGAAAGGTGTGGAATGAGTTATAGCATGGTAATGCAGGGGTGCTTTCTGCCGCTTTAAACCACATCTCTGTTACAGCACAAATGTCAATGTTCTCCATTTTGAGGAGTGCTTCAAGTGAGTGCATCTTGAGATTTAGACTTCTTGCATTGAGCAGCATGACCCTCAGATTGCATTTATTTATAGCTGTTACGGTGATAATTTGCTCTTTGGAACACTGCCTAAAAAGGCACTATAGGGGTGGCAAGAGCCTTAGCCAGTACCCGGTAACCCAGGGGCGACAGACAATTTTTGCCCACTCTAAACCTATCAAGTATTTCCTAATTATCAAAATTATAGTGACTTATCCTTTGCCTATATCGCTGCCTTCTTGACTGGCGAGCACTGCTGGGCACAAGAGACTTTAGCTTGGCCAAGACAGTTTATATCAGGAAATAAAAAGACTAGCAGCAAGTGATAACTTTTTCACAGATTCCAAAGTAGATAAGATTGGCAAGGCGCCCCTTAATATAATGTATCTGTGGTAAGTGCAGGAAAGCAGGAAAAATTCATTATAAATTGCAAATAGGTGAGCGTATACTTCATTAGCATACACTGGGTTTCATCATTTTTCATTTAAATCTCATTCTGACTTCACAGGCTTATGCTCATTTGCGGCTATGCAGTGTTAGTGTAAGCAGGCTCTATGAATGGCCTCTTAGCATCAATTATTCACAGACAGATGCATTAACACATCCACATAATGACTATGAATACCACCCACTGTAAAAGTAAGTCTGAATTTTCATGGCAAAATTAAAACAGGCCCTCTGCATTAATTCAAGGTATAGACAGTCCTGCAAAATATGAAATTTCAGTACAAAATGTCTCACATTCTGTCTCAAAAGCCAGTTAGCCTAATCCAAGAAGGTAGCAAAAGGCAGTCCCTCTTAGTGCAGAAACAAACATAATAACAATAAGGTTCAGTTTATAACTGAATGACTTTACTGCCTGCCATGAAAAGTAAACTTTAATTTGTAGTAATATCTATGTTTAATTTAATAAACGTGCATGAAGTAATCCACATAAATGCAAAATTTGTTTAGGAATGAAGTGCATGAATTGTTTAAGGAGCCTCAGTTCTTCTCTGAACATTTCTAATTAATCTTTTGTTAAGCACCCCAAACCAGACCAAATTTGGAAAACACTAATTTGCTAAAGTATTCTAACTGTATTCTGTTCCACTTGTTCCATTTTATAACAACAATGAAATTTATTCTGTCATTAACTTCAATTGCTGTTTGCTGTTATTGCAGTGAGTTTCCCAAACTGAAAGTTCACAAATTGTTCATTTTTTCTTATAATTTACAAGACTATAATTAACTGAACTCTGAGGTTGCAGAGAAAAGCACTATTGCTATTAAAAATAACAATCAAATCAAAAGATCTTTCTTATTTAGACTCTTTTTCTTGTGCACTCTCATAAAAAATGATGAACAAAAGCCTGACAGAGTGTGATTTCACTATTCCAGAGAATAAACGTGTTTTCACAATCTTTGCCAAAATGAATTAGCAGATCCAAAAAAATGTAAAATGGAATTCAATATGCAAGCACAAAAAAACTATTATTCTGCAGTTCTCAGGAGGAATCCCCCCATACTCATATACAAACTGACTCTCACACACACACACACACACACACACACACACACACACACACACACACACACACACACACACACAAATTAGTCCAGTTGTTAAAGTGGATTCAAACTGCTGGAGGTCCTCTGGGGGAAGTCAGTTATTGAATGGATTTCCCACAGACCGGCCTGCAGGTGACCTTTTATGGATTAACATTTATGGTAGTTAAATGCAGATTTATTTTATGACTTGAACATCATGATAAGTAAGATACCATTTGCACGTCTCTGCTCTTTGACTTTATTCTTGGATCTTCTGTTAAAAGGTATCCTGGTGATTTAAGTTAATGTGCTGCATGAAGTATTTCAAGAATATGTATAAATGTGGATTATAGGTTTCCTTAAAATATTCTTAATTGAAATATTGCAGATGAATTATTAATCATTGTCAAATTCATTTATGCTGAGGTCAATATCAATCTATTTTTTATTCTGGAAAAAGAAAATGATTTGGGATGTTTTAAACTTCATGACAGCTGCCTCTTGATTAATCTGTACGAAAAAAAAACATTTGCAGTGACTCACAGAGGCAATACTGAATAGGCTTTTTTGCTACACACACACACACACACACACACACACACACACACCATACAATCTGTCTTGCATGTGTGCGTTTATTTGCAAGTCAATAACACAGTGTAATTTCAGTCAAAAAACTCTTTCCCGGAATTCATGAAGCTTGTGCCAGGTGCAGGCGTAGCATCGGCATTCTAACACCAAAGATTGTCACCGAGCGATTCAGGTACGAGCTGTTCCCACGTGCACTACCTGCGTATGCTACGCCTGCACAACTCCTGAGCCTTGTATGCTAATTACCCTATGTGCAGCAGTGTAGCATGCAAATTAAGGTATGTAGCAGTTCAGGAAGTGGTGCAGATGTAGTGTAAGCATGCAGAAATGTAAACCGTAGAAAACGGTTTACATTTTTGCAGACATAAAAGTGGAGCCATGACAGCTGACCAAACACATGTATTATATTGTTAATATATGCCAATGGCTAAATATATAGCCATTGGCATAAAAAAATGTACAAAATATAAAATTAACATTTAATATATATAGTCGCACTATCACGACGTTGAAGCGCAGGGCAGCAGTACGCAAAGGGGATTGCAAAGAATATATAAAAATATAGAATAAAACTGCAATGAAACACATATCACGATTTCCCCATGATAGTCAATGGCAGGCATGCTACACCATACTCATGGCACAAGGGTTGCTAAGGGGCAGTGACAGTGTTATGCGCAGTAGCTAGGAATTAGTAGGCAATGCCATGCAGATGCAAGGAGTAATAGTGAATCTCAGATTCCCCGCTGGTGTAAGGATGCACCTCACAGTGTAGCATTATAACACCGAGTTGAGCCCTTGAGATAAACATGACATCAAGAGATGGGTGTGTCGCTGTTGCTGTAAGCACATTGGAGCATTGCTAAACCGGTCTGCCCCTAGCTAGGCAAAGCTGCAGGATAGGGGTGTTTTGAATTGCTCATAGCTATCCTTAGCTGAGAGTACACAAGGTAGCCGAATATGCATGTGAACGGAGATGAAAACGCACGTAAACCTGGTAAATGGGTATGCACTGCGTGCACTGCAGCTGAAACAGGAAGGATATAGGAAAGAAATAAGGAAATGCTGCAGCAGTGAAATTGGAGTGCAAATGACTAATTAACACCTAGGAGCCTACAGTGGGCCATTGACAACAGCTAACAAGGCTGCAAGCAGCTACCTGCAGAACAGGGAAAAGGAAGGGCTGTACTGCAAAGAAAACAGCAAAGTGGCAAAGCAGAACAAAGGTGATATGCAGTATATCAGCTACAAGGCACATTTTTCCATGACTGGGTAGGGAAGGTACAAAACAAGAAAGACAGCAGGTGGATGCATGCCTAATAATGGGCGGGGATCCAGGTCTAAAAGTGAATTAAAGGGCAACCGATTAATCAAGGCAGGCAGGTAGATCTCCACAGTAAAGGTCCCACACTTGCAGTACTCATTCCAAAACCCATAATTAAGACACGCAGCAGCTGGAATAGCTCATACACACCCACTTACATCAGCAGCATCCATAGAACAATACTATAAAGTGTGAAAGCACCTCACACACATTTGTGTATTCCCATACACTCTGCACCAGTGGTGTATACAGATGGGTAACTTTTATTATGTATATGTTAGGGGCTGCCATAGCTTTGATCCACCAGCATGTGTTGGAGACTGAAGGTGGTGTGGAGGATGATGCACACGACCACCGCAGGCACCAGAGGAGGAGGAGAGTGTTCAGACCTAGGGTAATCTACCAGGGGCTACATGATCTGGAGATAGTAGAGCGTTACAGGGTGGACAGAGACACCCTACAACTTGTGGAGCTGTGCCGGTCATGCCTCAAAGCCAGAACAAACAGAGGGGAACCCATCCCAGTGGATACGAAGGTATGTGTAAGCCTGAGAATACTAGCTACAGGTACCTTTCAAAGACCAACTGGGGATATCATAGGTATCTCACAGACATCAGCATCCAGGGTACTACACCAGTTCCTGGATGCCATGTTACCACATGCCAATGAGCACATATACTTCCCCCGAACGCAGGAGGAGTTGGCCAGCAATATGCACCTCTTCCACCATGTGGCAGAATACACCGAGGTACTGGGTGCAATAGACTGCACACACATACACATCAAGTCACCACCCAGTGAGCAGGGTAGGCACTACATAAACCCCAAGGGATACACCTCCATCAACTGCCAGGTCGTGTGCAATGCCCAGGGAATTATCATGGATGTGTGTGCTGGCAGCCCTGGAAGCTATCACGACTCCCACATCTGGCATGCATCACAGCTGTATCGGTTATTTGTCAGAGAGGACATCCCAAATGGTCACCTGGTGGGGGATTCTGTCTATGCACTGGAACCGTGGATGATGACTCCCATCAGAAATGCACACACACCCATGCAGGAATGCCATCATGAGGCACACGCACAAACCAGAATCATCACTGAGCATGTGTTTGGGATGCTGAAATCACGGTTCCATTGCTTGGACATATCTGGTGGAGCCTTGCAGTACTCTCCAGGCACATGTGCCCACATCTTCATAGTGTGTGCCATGCTACACAATATGGTCCTGCGGAAACAGCTACAGTAGGGACAGAATGGTGAAGGCCCTCACAGCCTACCACCATTGCCAAGGGCCCCACAGGCACAGAGGTACTCAGATCACGAACACCCTGAGCCAGCCCCAGTAGGCAGATGGAGGCATGCCCAGTATGCCCATGTCTTGGCAAAGAGGGAACGTATAGCACACACACTGCCAGTGTAGGCACCTAGGGACTGACACCTTTCTCCAGCTGCACACACAGTAAAAATGGATGGCACACATACAAGACTACCTGTAAATTGTCATGTATAGGCAGTCTACTGTGTGCATCCAACATAGGCAGCCCTCAACTATTGTACACACAACAGCCATTGGCACAAGGTAAGTCAACACCTGAACAGTAAATTAAACTATCAGCATATGCAGATACTGTATGTACAGATTCATAGGTAGTTACTTGGCCAACTGCCAGATGCCATTCATAAGGCCAGCCAAAATGTGTCAGCTTTTGCCACCCCATTGATTCATTAACCATCCCCTCTGTGGAGCAGAGCCAATGGCAGAATCCCTGGGGTGCATCTACTGTTCCCCATCCACCCTTCAAGGTTTCTCTTGCAGAGTGTTAGTGAGGGGCTCTGTATAATGCAGTTAGGGATGTTGCTCCAAAGTATGGGGAGTGTCTGTGATGGGAAGCTGTCCCTCCAGCATCTTCCGGTTGTTGTTGTGGCAAGGTCAGCTCACTACAGTGTGTGGCTCACTGTGACATGGATTCCCATAGGTGGAGCATATCCATCAAGCCTGAATTCGACATGGCTGTGTTGGCCAGTGGAGATCATCTCTGGGTAAATGAGATGCCACTGAGTAAAGCAGGAGTTTATTCAGTCCAGCTGCACAGGCCATATGTTGGAGGCCAGTATTCCCCTTGGTGAGGTACATTCGTGGACCCCCCCCCAGCTGTTGTACGTGTCCTCTGAGGTACATCCCACATGGGTTATTATACCCTATGATGGGACTGATGAGTGATGAATAAAGGGGCACTATAACCTCAGTATGTCTAGATGGGAATCCTTTAGTAATCAGATGGCCTACATAGAAGGATGTCCTAACTACTGTGGTGATATGATTGTCAAAGGGGAGATCACTATCTACCTTAGTCCCTAGATACCCCATTACCTCATCTGCATTAAAGTGGCTGCTGTTCATGTGATAATATGCGGGTGCCAATTCCACACTGGAATGACCATGCAGTTAGTGGCAGTTAGCTGGAGGCCGTGTTGTTGGCACCCTGTGACATTCTCTGTGAGACCCCTTGAGGGATGTCTGTGTCAGCTGGACTATCAATCATGGCTTTCAGTTTGCAGTCATTGCCAAACATGGTCTGCCGTAGTCCACCTGTGTTTGCCTGTACATCTGAGATGTATATGCCAAACAGTAGGGCTCCCAGGACTGAGTCCTGTGGGACATCAGTTGTGACTGTTCAAGAGTTGGACCTGGAGACCACTAGTCGTATCATGTGGGTGCTGTGTGTAAGCCCATTGGCAACCCAACCTGTGATGTATGGGCGAATGTACAGGCTGGTGTGTTTATCAATAACACCTGAGTGGGACATGGTGTCAAAAGCCTTTTTTAGGTCCAGGTAGTATGTGTGAATCACCACCCATGTCATCTAACGTCTTGGTGACTGTATGTAAGACGTCAAACAGGTTCAGTAGGCATGAAATGCACTCAACCAAGCTGACCTGGGTTGGGTCACATGTTCGAAGGTTACCAATGTCATTGTTAATGAATGCCATGAGGATGCAAACCATATCATTGCAGACCAGGCTAGTCAGGCTTATGGGGTTGTAGTTACCATGGTCAGTTGTGATTTCACCTTGATGGAGTGGAATAACCGTTGCCAAGTGCCATTGTATGGGCATGTAGCCTGTGGAGAGGCTGAGGTAGGAATGCTTAATTAGGTGGGGGGAAAGTTGTCTTGTACAGTTTGCAAGATGCAGTCTGGGTCAACATCTGCCTCCATTGATGCTGTGTTCTGCTGTTAGAGAGGGACATTTCCACCTGTGTGTCTCTGATGGTTGGGATACTGTACCTTTCGGGTAGTGTTGTGGGCTCTTTGGGGGGGACTATGCACCCAATGTATCTGCAAGGATGTTGGCAATATCAGTAGGGTCAGCATATTTTGTGCTATATTTCACTGGCACAGTGCAAATCTGTGTGTCACCACATAGATCCTTGACATAGCCAAAGAAGGATTTGTGGTTATCTTTTGAATCCTTGCTTATTCTCCAGATGATGTTAGCCTTGGATGATGTAATGAGGGACCTACGTATCATACTAATAGTGGTCACAGATGTCTGCCCTTCGTGGGATTTGCTGTGTGTCTGGACCACTGTCCTACTTCTGTAGTATAACCTGCTTATTGCAGAGGTCCACCAGACCGGTGTCCTTGTCTAGGAGGAGTGAGTCTTGGTTTACCAGTGATGGCATGATCCATACATCCGTGTAGGTGCTTATAGACTGCATTTGTAAATCTGCCTGTATCTTGAGCAGTGTTTTCCCTTAGTGTGGGGGATGTGAAACCCCCAACCCCTGTCACTAGTAGTGTAAATTTAGCTGTAGGAAAGGTATACACTGTGGTATCTGTGGGTGGGTGAGATGCTAGGGTGTGGAAACAGTGAATAGTTCATGGTCAGATCTAACCAGTGACTGGTTAACCTCCGCTGTGGTGCACCTGTTGTACATGTTGGTGATGATCACATCTAGTAGTTCCCACCCCACGTTAGGGAGGTTACCACCTGATACAGGGCATATGAGGTGATACATTCCAGGAAGCGTTTGTCCTGGAATTGAGTACCGGAGTACGTTTCCCAGTTAATGGTATGGTAGTTGACATCGACCAATGCCAGGGTGTGCATTAGGACTGTCATGTTCTCCACTGTCTCCAAGTAGGTGGACTGGAGGTCCTTGGTCATGGAGGGTGATCTGTAGCAGGCCACATTCTACATTGCAGTTGTGGCTGATGTTAGCTGCACATGGATAATCACAGAGGTATCATGCTGCCCCACTAAACTGGAGGTGTAGGTATCCCTGATGAATATGGATACAGCCCCTCCATGTCTGTCAGTCCATGTTCTGTGGCTGAAATGTGTGGTATGGGTTGTAGTCTGGTAGTGCTGATGTGCTCTCAGGAGCCTTAAGACAGATTTCAGCTAATGCACGGATGTTGCTGTTGTCCATCCTGAAGAGTGCTGTGAGTGCATGCATGTTGTGATCACAACCCCTGGTATTAAGTAGCATAATCCTCATTGAATCTGCTATTGTGCTGTTTACGGAGCTGGTATTCACCTTCAAGACTCTCCTAAATAAGGCACCATGGGGGTGCCAATAGCCTTGGCCAGTATTCCAAAGCATAAGGCTGAAACATAGGCCAGTATGGTATCATTGCATGCATGTTCCCCATCTGTGCTTGTTTTTCATCTCCCCTGTATATATACTGGTAAGCAATAGAAAGCCTTAAACTTATACAAGTCTTCTAGCTTCCAAGATAGGCTTTTGGAGTGAATAAGTATCAGTGTTCTGTATGTTCTTGCTGTACTCAACTGTTTCCTGACTACATGGTAAGTTCACACTGTATATTGTGATCTGAAGGTCTGTTTATTCACATATTATGACTGTGATGGCCTGCACGTTAGAGGTTCACAGATAGCCTACTACCTATCTGCCCAAGGGCAATTAGAAGCATAGCAACAGTGTGTTGGCCTTCCCTGCACCATTGATGAATTAACCAAGCCTCTGTCAAGCATAGCCAATGAAGCAATTCCAGGCACAGTTGCTGGAAGCTGTTGAAGACTGGGGTTGTGGAGGGTGATAGGGGCACTTAGTGATCTAAAGAGAGCATGTTAATGTGGCAATTCAACACCATTAAATTCCCCCAACAGGTCTTGCAGCTATCAAACTGGATGGGCTCCCTCACCCCCTGGCTGTATGGTTCTGGGACACATGATTCCACGGGTGTATAGTCTGTTACCCATTCACACAACAAGGTTTCCCTTGAAGTGTGTTAGTGAGGGGCTATGCCTAATGTAGTTAGGAATGTAATGTATTGCCTCACAGTACATTTGTTATATGTCGTTATTTCAAGAGTACGTGAAGCTCAGTGAGTTTTGGGGCTCTCGCCCATTGCTTAGCCTAGAAATCATCTAAATAAGAAATAGGTGGAAGCAGCATTAATGTTAACAGTGTAATGGTTACAGCATCCGCATAGTATCTGTGTATTCGAGGTTACAATTCCGATAAAGGCAGGGATGTTTATCATGTGCAAAAGTATACCTTAACCACAGCTTGCATATATAGGTAGTAATCGTCTTTACAATAAACATTCAAATCACCTATATAAACCCATGTGTGCAGGAGAGTACAGTCAACAGAGAATGTAATGTTATATCAGCACATAGTGAGATGTTACATCACTGACATGTATATATCCGGAGTAGTTAGCAGATGTGGCCGTGTTTGCGCGCACAGGTTATACGTTACAAAGTTTGTTTAACTGTGTTTAACCACTGCTGTAATGTCACACAAATACTTTTAAACATGCTTACAACTGCTTAAATGAGCCTTGTTCTGCACTAAAAAACATTTGTAAAGCATCACAGGTGTCAAACCCTGGACCATGCACACAATAGTCATGGAACATACCACTAAGCCATCTGAGGTGTACATGTTTCATGGTCTTGAGACTACACCTTATACCATATGCATTTCACTGTAATAATCACAAATGGGACAGTGACTTTGTGTACATATGTACAGTACATTGTAATGTACTGTAGTTTGTGAACCAACACATTCCAGTCTACAGATGTATTACTGTTACAAACTAATGCAATATATATATATATATATATATATATATATATATATATATATATATATATATATATATATATATATATATATATCAGTGATGTCTGCACACACACACACACATATATATATATATATATATATATATATATATATATATATATATATATATATATATATATATATATATATATATATATATATATATATATATATATATATATATATATATATATATATATTATATACAGTTACATCAATAGCCATATATATAAACATCTATGAACACACTTCGTGACACAGAAGCACTCCAAAGGAATTGGAGTGTACACAAAACACATGCAGCTCTGGTATTATAACAATTAATATTAACCTAATTCACCATAGAAGTGGTGGTTGTTGTGTATGTGAAGACTGGGGTGGAGGAGGAATGATGGGTAATGCAATCATGCATCAAGGAGGGCTTGGGTCAGATGTCCAATAAGTGAACTGGAGGGGTATACATGGAGTATGGGGACAATATAAAAAGGACACAAAGCAAGAACCTTACTCATTCATAATACACCCTGTCATGTCACATTGCAACACCTACTTTCACAAACATATGAGCATTAACATGTATCAGACATATGTACACCAACTGACTGTCACATTTGTTTTCAGTAGTGAAGAATGTCTGTAGTACAATGTATATTCTAAACACCATAACATTCATACATATCTCAGATGCCTTAGTGGTAAAGTCAGTGACTGTGGTGTTCATGGTCCCGGATTCAAGACCTGCAAGGGCTGTTAGGTTATTTTGAGGGTCAGAATAAGGGCTTTTGGATGCAGATTGATTAAAGCACTCTTAAGCAGTTGTAAGTGGGTTTCCACGTGTTTCCCCGATGGTAAGCGGCACAAAAACACAGTAAATGGAGAAGCGCTTCACACATTTGACCTTTGCTTAACGTCGCGCAGACCACGGGCAAACCTGCTCACAACCATGCAAATGTGCGTTATTCACACTTTCCCTAACAGTGTCTACTCTGAGAGGTAAAATAATAACACCTTCCAGGAGTAGAACCCCCAACCACGTAATCCATCCTCAGAGTAACCTAACACTAAACTACCTGGGATGTACCTATCACAGCTGTGTATTCAGACAGGTTAAAACACAAAAGGGAGGAATGTGTTGAAATAGGACAACCCACCATGTACCCAATTAAAAGTGTATGCTCATATATATATATATATATATATATATATATATATATATATATATATATATATATATATATATATATATATATATATATATATATATATATATATATATATATATATATATATATATATATATATATATATATATATTTAGACAGAGAGAGTGAGATATACATAGAGACATGTTGATATATACAGGTCTGCATATATATATAGATAGGTAAAAAACATCTACACTTCTATGGAGGTACAGATAAACATATGCAATAATGTATATATATATCTATATACATACACACACACATATGTATATGTATATGTATATGTATATATATATATATATATATATATATATCTCAACACACAGATAACCCAGATCAAAAAGTAGATATAAAATCCAACAGCGATAGGCAGCATAAAAACCACAGTTCCAACTCGTCTAACATATACACACACACACACACACACACACATATACATGTCTGTAGACAGCATCTGAAGTGGTCATATCTGAGTATAACATGGACCATATCTGAGTATAACATGGACCATAGCAATCACACATTCCTCCCCCCCCCCAAACAATATGAACATAACATATGAAGAGTATATGTCAATACACTATTACAAATATGTTCTATGGACACAGTCACCAACACAACTGCAATGACTGCAAATATCCATGACAGAATTACACAGACAGCTTTCATTCTGCAAATCTTTATTACATTCTGATGTATTGCCAAAAGGATTCAAGGACTAACAGTACCTGCATGCTATACAGGAAGCATTTAATAGTGCCTTAATGAATCAGCCTGCAATTACCATAGTATTATTCCACTAAGGGATAGGTGTTCACATAGGGAAAGAACACCCACACACATATAGACGTTGTATAAAAGGGGTTCCTACACACCTGCATGTGCTATGTACATCCACCAACATCTACCCCGCAACTGAAATAATTACATCAATACATACTGTCATACCATAACCAATTATGCAACTACTGTACAACATCTGCTGAAACCTTAACATACCTGGTCACAGACACACTAACATGGCCCTATGTGGAATAGTTGCCGTTATACAATTGAACAGCTGCTGATGTAACAGGGTCTGTATGAACTAATTCCGTTTTGGAGGGTTGAAAGGTTCGTACACCCGGAAGTTTTACCGAGTACTGATTATTAGCACAGTATGATACACAGTAACACCAAACTAAATATGTCTGGTAAGCACACTGTAAACCCCCTAACATTATATGCATAGCTATGCAGCCTTGAGCTGGTCAAACAACCTGGCAAGACTGAAACCTCTGCAGAAGTATTAGGTACAGACAAACCCTGCACAAGTAGCAATGTTCAGAAATATAACAGCAGTACTCACATTTAGACCAAATCCTCTAGGCATTACACACAATATATTACTGTTCGTCTCCATACAACTGTTGCAATAGATTCCAAACAAAACTTCCACGCTGTCTTCCTCACAAGTATGGAAAGGAACAACGCCCAAGTGGAGTACTCAATTATACTCCACTGTAGCCATGGTATTGGCTAAGGCAGTAGCAGCGCAGCTGATGTGCATGTGAATAGCTACTTAGGAATGCCAATTGGTCATCGGGATAGCACATGTTACTGATCTGTAACTATAAAAGGTTGCCTTGTCACACATTCAAACCATCTGTATCTACCTGTAGGACAGTACAAAACACTGAAAGATGAACCGAAAACGGGTATTATACTAGTTAATAACACCTCCGATTACTAAGACGGTATGTATAATATGTAGTATGTCTGTGTATATAGTACCTGCACTGTAGGAATTACAGTGTAATCAATGCATATAGTGAAAAAAAGCTATCTTGTAGCGATGTATTGTTGAGCAGTAGTAATTCTTGTAGTATTCTATGTGTGTACTGCTGTAGGTCACACGGCACACTCCACATACACCACAAGGGATGATATGGGCTTGGAACCCACCAATTTGCTTCCAGCCACTGTCAGTGTCAGGACTGGCCCAACAAGTATGTGCTATAATGGGATAGTATATGTCAATATATTGTAACAGTCGACATATGTATGGGTGTATAAGTAAGATGAACATGTTAAAGTTGGGCTTACCGTGCAAATATGGTGTGCATTGTGGGATATTGTGCCAATTACTGTGTAATGTACAGTATTCTAGGCAGATCTGTATTCTATTCTACATAGCAGTTCTGTTATGTTATGCAAACAGTAGTTATGTCTGTTGGCAATTACAATACTCAATGACAGGATGCATAGCATTAGTATTCATCTGACAGGTTAGCAGCATGATAGCAAGGATAATTGGAAGAGCCAGGTAACTATCCATGCAGATAACATGTAATATCCACCTCTCTACTATCGTTTGCAAGCAATAACAGCTGTGCATGTCTACATGTTATGCAAATGTGTAGTGACCCTTTTTACAGGGCTGGGCCAAATGGCTATGTGCACACCTACATAGAGTGGATATTGAGAGTACAGACACACTGGTTGAAGTATCAGGTTTGTGTAGCCCAACCTCTCATTGCTAACCTAACAGCTGCCTGCAAATACTGTTTGTAAGGTAGTGTACAGCACTGGTAATGAAACAGGTTGCATATCATCTTTAACTCCAGTGTAACATCTGCAGTAGGAGTGTAAGATGTAGGAGACAGCTGCCCATGTGTAATAGCTGCATCATAGGTGATGGCTCACACTATTTGATTATATCCTGATCATGTTGATAGTGGCATCAGAGCCTATTGATACATTACTCTGTTTGGACAGTGGGTGTCTGTGCCCAGCAGAGCTCATGGTCCTGGTAGATATGTGAGTATATACCCAGACAAGGAAACAGACCTGTAGACCTGTGAGCATCACTGTCTAAAACATCTTCATAGGCAATACATAAACTAAATACAGTACTTGGTACTTGTAGTACTGACTGCTCATACAGGCATGTCCACTAGTCAGCTACTAGTGTTTACTAATGTCAGCTTTGTGTATGTGGCCATCCCGGTGGAATGTTATCTCTATGCCATGTACACTGCCAGACCCCCTAACACCACACCCCACACATTGTTTTGGATGCAGCTACAGGGGTAAGCTGGAAGGCAGCCCAGTCTACAGCCATGACTGGACTGGACAGTCATGAGGTGTAGATTAACACATACAGCTCATCAGCACAACTAACATATGCCCTTACCAGAACACAGTAAGGACACCCACACACACTACCGGAATCACACACATTCACAGACACGTCTAAGTATCTGGCCAAACAAGTGACCCCCCCCCCCAGCAGGAAGAGACAGACACTGAAATACACAAACTGTATGACATAGTTTCCATAATTGTGCCACACCTCTGAACACATGACTGGAAACATACCCAACAGTAGTCATTTGTGAATGCAAACTCTAGCACTATGTTACACACCTACCTATACGAGGGCATACATACTGTCAGCTGCCTGTCTGCCATGATTAGCCACATACTCATACACTCAGACCACCTTTTGAACTATACACACGGCTCTGGCATATTCCATGTTGTTGTGCAGGACCTGTGATGCAGTAGCCTGGACTGCATGGAAACACATGTAGGAACTGTCAGGTCTTGTAGCCCATGCAGGTATGTCCCAAGGCCTGGGTAGCATTCTGCCATTAGCCAGAATGTTACTGCAGTACAGGGACAAAAGGACTATATTCCACAATTGTCTAGTGTAATGGTGCATGTCACAGGGTATCCAGTATCTGTCGTCCTGGGATAACATGGCTGTCTGACCATGATGCTTTGCCAGACAGGGCCTGCACCTGTCACCCCTGGGAATCTGGATACTGCCTAGGGCTCATGCTTCCCCTATAGTGCCTTCATCATACATGGTTCAAGTGAGGGTCCACTGCCGTTACAGGGACAGCCAAGCAATAAACTGCAGGTCTCGCTACACAATGATACATGTCAGAAACACTATGCGGACACACATATGTCAATCCCTAACATGGATAACATATCTATGCAGTGGCTGAGACATGTTTCAATGCTCCAGAGAGCACACCTGCATGAACATGTTATAACACATACCTCACCTCTTGCCCATTATCCTTTATTGGAACACATGGGCAGCAAGTGTGTCCATATTCCTGAAGGATATGTACACCCCCACGCTAATTGCACTTGCATAACATCAGATGTATTATGCTGAGCAACTACCTTTGTGCCAAAGTGGAATTCAAAATACACCTTGAGACAGATCACCCACCAGGCCGTGGACTTCCCAACTGTGATAATGTGCTGTAATGGGGAAGATTAGGTCTGAGACGGAACCATAATAATGGCTACTCTCAACTATTCCATTATGAACCTGGAAGACTCCTCATGTACCAACACCTGCACTCAATGCATGTTGGATTCCATCGACCCCACTGACCTGGATCACAGTAGTCACACAAACAGGGCTAACAGTATGCTACACATAGTTAGTCTCCAATGCCAATGTTATGTTTCCTAAGAGCAGAGTGGTGAGTGCCATGGCACCCATGCAGATGGACAATGCATGTGCAAATGCTGAATCCTACACAAATAAACCTTAAGCAGTCACATATGTGCAGTGATTGTGCCATTGAAACAGAACCAGGAATCAACCCAATACAAACAAGTAGGCAAACTGGTGGTACCATGCTTTAAACTGTACCACAGAAGATAGTAACTGTTGCAAGAGTGAACAAACATGAGTGTAGGTGATCCCTGGTCAGCCTCAGTAAGATGCAGATATACCATATAAAGCCACGCAAAGCTTCTGTGAAACTAATTTGCCACATATTATGTGGCCAAGCACAGAGCATTCTATAGCTGTGTCATTAATCGTAATGGCAATGACAAAACCTGCCGTGCTGCACAGCACTGTGGCATGGGAGGTACTGCAACTACAGAAATAGCACCCATTCATCCAGATAAGGTCTTGGAGAACATAAACCCACTCCCACCCCCCACTCCCCACCCCCAACAGGTACACTTAGTAATATATCCATGTACACTACAGGGCCCCTGTACTAACGACTATGCAGGTAAAAGCTGCACGTTCTAAAACCATATGTATAGCTTTCATGGGACCTGTCAACATCCCAGGGTGTATCCTACACAAATGTAAGAACATTCAGCTATCCACATACACATCATGTTCAATCATAGCTCCATGTCAGGCTGTGTACACACTGAATGGTGCACAGCAACAGTTATCACACCCCACAAAGGGGGAGACACCATTGATAATGGGACATAGTGCACAACTACCCTGCTGAGTCTGGTCTGTAAGGCCATGAGCCGTGGTCAACGTAATTGATGTACTTGGTACAGATGTACATGACAGTAGGGTTGATTCACACTGCATATCATGACCTTGCCAGGTCATAGGACACCATCACCCATACTGTATTCCAGCTACACTCAGTAAACTAGTTATATATTCCTATGTCACAGGAGTGGTTGGCAACTGGACTGCTGGCAGAACCCACACTACAGAAGGTGTCTGATGAATACACACACATCAAACCAGTGCCAGCCACAGTAATACAGGGGTCATTCCTGGTACTTCCCCTCTTTGTTATATATACCACATAGACTAACACAGAAGGCATCTGCCTACTGATATTTGCAAATGACTATGAACTAGGAGCAATAATTGACTCATTGTGTGCTGCGTTCAACATACAGAAGGGCCTTAGTGTGTCAGATGTGTGTTGTGTGATGTATGGCCACAATCTGACAGCTAAGTATTGCATTGTCATTCCTTATGTTACAAACCCTGTACCCATTAACTACCACCTAGGCAGAGGTCAACACAATGGCAACTGTGTGTATGGGATGCAGCTGGACAGTACTTCCCTTTGATAGTTACGTCACCACAAAAGACAGGTAGTCATATGTGGCACCCCTAATCATGACAGGGTGCCATCCAGGAATATAGAGATAACTGCTCAGCCATACTTAACACCCATGTGACCCATAATAGATCACATATTTCCTTTAAGGGTTATTGCCCATGTGTAGATGGCCTACACTGCCCTTCACAATCCATAGCTGCACTATGTAGCATGCAGCCTACCCTGAATAAAGCCATGTCCAACCCAGAGGTGTTGGGCATGCTACACTTAACACATCCTGATCCCAAATAAACACATACGTCTTGGGCATCCACCTTTCTAGTACAAGAATCACAACATGCCTGACAGATCCCTGTCCCATACACTTAACAAACTCTTGCCATAACATGCATCCCTGATCAGCGAAGCTGCACATCGCCCCTGTCTCTGACATGGTGTGATGACCGCATGCCAAATATATCATTAACCATGTGTATCAGTTCTGTGGCACTGCTTGAACTGGCCACTGAAACTAACCTGTAAGTTGCCTACAGCTAGGTAACCTGTCTGCCTAGGCTCATAAATGGCCCAGGGCATATAGCCTACTAGATCACTATGACCATACATGCTATAGTTGATATCCAACACTGCAAATACCATCAGGCTAGCTATTGTCCCATGTGTTACACATGTGCAACACAGGCAATACATGGCAAGATGCTACACAGCTGTGCAGTGCCATGTAGATGTATATGGCAAAACACATACATGCTTGCAATTCTGCAGGGTCACAGGTCATGTCCCTAATAGCTATGTATGACTATTTATGTGGCATATACACAGCACTAAGGTCAATTGCATTAATGTGAACACATCCAGGCATGTGCTGATAGGCAAAGACACTACTATAGGCAAACAGACATGCCCATGTCAAGACAACATCCATGTGGTGTATGAGCAATGTCATCACATGACACACACACACATATATGGTGATAACATCACATCACCAGTAGGTGTCAAATGTGTGTGACTTATACATGTCAGTGGTGTTAGTCTCATGTAGATTTACAAAGACGTATTTGTAATCTTAATAAATGTGATACACATGTATGTTCAGCTGTACTGCTGTACTTCTCTGTGAGTTACTGTGACCTGTCTCAATCATTATGTCTTCCAGGTATGCCATGTAGCAGACTGCTGCCATACAGCTGCTTGGAGGATGAGGTCCTCATCCCATACCTCCTCGACAACTACACAACGCTCTTCAGACATGTGCCACAGGATGCACAGCAGCTGGATGCCCTGTGGTAGGAACTCTGCTGGATGGTAAATGATGTTGGCAGTCACAATCGCACCTATCAGCAGATGCGCCGACATTGCACTGACCTGTAAGACGGGTGAAACAGTGTGCTAATGCAATTGCCAGGGAACAAGGTGCAACAGGTGGGGGGCCACTCACCCAGCCCCCACTCACATGTACCGAGGAGCTACTGGCCAACCTGGGGACACCTGCAGACCTCCATCCACAAGCTTTAGCTGGTATTGTGGAAGTGGGGTTTCTCAATCAATGAGCCTGGAGTTGCCTGGTAAGTCACTACTGCAAATAAAACACAACTATATATCACATAGTTACGTGTTACTGTACAATATGTGATGTAACACCATATGCAAGGCATGTATGCACACATGCCACATACTATAGTCTGCTACTCTATGTATGCACAGATGTGCATAGTCCATAGTATAGTGTATTGTACTGGCTTATGTGCTAGCATGGACATTGCACCATGTATCTATCACACAGCACAGGTGTGGATAATGATCTTACTGCTGTGACACTCCTGTTTAGGTACCTCTGGCATTTTTCAGCGACAGCAGCCTGTGTCAGGTAAGATTATTATTATATACCAGGCTTGATAATGCATGGAACATATTAATTGCATGCTATCTGCCATAACACGCATACACATAATGTATGGTGGTCCTGTTAATGGACACTGATCAGACCTGCAATGCATCACACTGTTTATCTATGTGAAACAATTGAAGACTATATGAATCACCTACACTAAATCTTTCAAACTGTCATTGCCAGATGTGTGGACAACAGTGAATACAATGGTGGAGGTGTGTTCCACTGTAGGGACAGGTACTACATATCAGCATTACACATTTTGGAAATACAAACAGTACTGTACAGAGAGCATATGTGTGCACACACACTAAATGTGTTGGAGATGGAGTATGCCTGGCCCACAGGATACACCCTTGTGGAGTATACCCTTGCTATGAATGTCACACAATGTCATGTGCTATCAGACATGTTCATGACATGTAGTGGGCTGACTGCAACACTATTCAACTATCCTGCAAAACATGTCTCACATCCCATACATACCATCCTTTGTCTGCATAACCCTGTCCTCAGTGGAGCATATGACATCTATGAGTGTATGCCATACGGGATAACACTGACATGTGAAATAAGATGGCCATCACAACCATTGGACTGAACATGTGTACACATGGCCATGGAGGATGGCCAGAGACATGAAGCAACACACACAGTAGAAGTAATGTACATGTGTGTACACCCTGTTGTACATTGGCTCGACACAATACAACTGTGGTCTTTGTGTAATGGTGATATTGCAGATGTGAAACACTAAACATCATACAGGCCTGTGCACAGCTTGTGTAGGCATAACATGAAACCACCACATAACACACCTTGAACATCTGGAGTGTGTCACAACATGGAAGCATTCACCTATGCAGTATCCAAATACATACATGTGTTGCACAACATACACATACATCCACATCAAGCCCAGATACAATACATTCACCTGCAGGTGTCAGACATCACTGTCATGCCTGCTCCTCATGTGTGTGAGGTACACAGATGGCATGTGGGACATAGAGTACTTGTAAGTTAGCCATGTGTAGGCATAGTTGCCAGGTATCAGTAATATGGTTGCAGATGTGCAGGGGTGTCATCTGTATACCCTTCCTGTGTCACACATTTCTCATTAGGGTTTATTGTGTATACACCTCGGTGACGTGGGTCACATTCCACATTAGATATGTATTGTATGTGAACATAGTCATGGCTATGAACTGTGTCAGTGGCTCACACTGTATAGCAATTGTGAAGCCACATGATGCCCTGCAATGGCTATGCACATCAGCTCAATGTGCAGTAAGTCCCTGCATATTTGTAGGGTGGACAGACAACATTGCATCAGCTGAAGGTCCATGTTAGTATAACACGTCCCTGCATTGAGACACCATTACCGTACTGTAGATTGGAAAGGACACCATTGTGTTACACATGTATGCATGCCATTCAACACGTCAACAGAAGACATGTCATACTATATGTGATTGGCAAGGTCATATGCCACACAGCAGGCTGGTGTACTGTAAACCTGTGCTGGTCTGTGGCACCATTGCAAAGTAGGGACAGCCATGTCAAACATGTGTGTACATCCACATGCACAATGTCTACACTTAGCTCAGGGGTAGGCGGAATAATGTTGAACAGACATGCACTCTTTGGGGGAGATATGCAAGCTAGGGCTCAGGCAAACATAGTATGCAGTCGACATACCCTACAGCTCATGTCCTCACACATAGGGGTGGTGGCCAACACAAAGCATCAGTGGCAGATGTACAAAGGTCAGCTATGGTCTGTTAACATGTGGTGTATGTTGCACACACCATGGCAGTGCAGTGCAACAGTGCAAAGTGCATTCATTGTGTTGCAGGTATGGGGCATAGGCTACTAACACAAATGGTGCAATACAGGTATGTATGCTAACCACCACTATAATTATTTAAGGTGCATGCCATCTGCTATAACACATGCATGCTGTTGTGTACAACTCAGGGATGTATGATAACTACCACTATAATTGCCTAAGCTGAAACTATAATTGTCTAAGCTGAATGCTATCTGCCATATCACCTGCATGTAGCATCTGTGTCTGTGTGTATCAGTGTGTGTCAGTGTGTGTGTCAGTGTGTGTCAGTGTGTGTCAGTGTTTGTGTGTCTGTGTGTGTCTGTGTATGTGTCAGTGTGTGTGTCTGTGGGTGTCTCTGTCTGTCTCTGTCTGTTTCTCTATGTCTCTGTGTGTCTGTGTGTGTGTGTCTGTCTGTGTGTGTGTCTGTCTGTGTGTGTCTGTGTTTTTCTGTGTGTGTGTGTGTGTGTGTGTGTGTGTGTGTGTGTGTGTGTGTGTGTGTGTGTGTGTGTGTCTGTGTGTCTGTGTGTGTGTGTCTGTCTGTCTGTGTGTGTCTGTGTCTGTCTGTGTGTGTCTTTGTCTGTCTGTGTGTGTCTCTGTCTGTCTCTGTGTGTCTGGTATAACTTGTAATGTACAGTTCTTGTCTTCCCCTCACAGGAGTTGATGTAGGTGCATTGCCCTCCTGCGGTCCACCTGATGTTAGTGTCCCTACAGACTCTAGCAGTGATGATAGTATGATTGAGGCACAGGCAGGGTTGTCAGGGGCTGAATCTGTGCCATTGGTTGCCATTCCACCTGTCTCCCCCTCATCCTCACACACAGTTCCCCTGCCTGCACATACCCCATCACCACCGGCCATAAAAGAAGGATAGTTGGTGGGTGGTAGCATGGAACTGGGAAGTGTGGTGACTATGGAAGGTGTGCCTGCACACCATGATCCCAGTCAACAGATTGGTGATGTCCCACACAGGCATGTGCCCAGTGCTGCTCGTAGGAAGACCACTGGCCAACATGCCCCTGCGAGACAAAGCACATCAGCTGAAGTCACCAGACGCATGTTTCAGGCTGTAATGGAGGCACAGGAACATGATGAATGGCACAACAGAGAAAGACTGAGGCTTTAGAGGGCTGCTGTCCATTCATTAACTGACAACATCCAGGCACTTGCAAATGCTCACCATCATCTTGCAGATGTTTTGGATAGACGATTGGGTGACATGGTGGGAGTCCTTGACCGTGGCATGTCAATTCTCGAGCGTGGAATGTCTGTGCTGGAACATCTGGTGGGTGTGAGGCATCAGCATGTGGATGTAGGTCAGCTACATCACCTGTGGAAGGTCTACATGAACATGCTACTGCACATGCCCGCTCCCATAGTGGTGGTAGCAGTGCAGCTAGTGCTGTGCAGTCCACACCATTACACAGCAGGCCACATGCATGTGGTCCTGGATGGTCCCAACAGGGACACGATTCCAGTGGACATGTGTCATCAGATGGTACCAAATCTTGACCTCTGCCTAGTAGTGCCTGTGCAACCCCTGGCAGGTGCAGGTCACATGGTCATGGACGGACACACACACATAAACACACACACACACACACACACACACACACACACACTGGCATTCACAAAGATATACACCTATGTCACACACATACAGACACATTACATGTGTGAGGTTTAACCACCTGCATATGCCTTTCTTTCTGCACTTCACTCTGTACTGGTGTCAACAACAGTGTTCAGGAGAGTGATAACATGTGGGATGTATTCCCAACCATACGTGACATATATGGACACACATCCACACGTGCCAGTACTGTGAATCAAACACCTGCCTATCTCATGATAGGTACTACAGAAGTACAGCACTATCGCATCGGGTACAATGCTTAATGACTCCTTCCTTTGACAACTGTGCTGATATATGCACAATATATGCACAGGGGAGGTATTACTGTTACAGGTGTCATGAAGTTTGCCTTCAGTGTCACCCTTACAGCATTCTACATTGTCTGTCTTCCACTTCAATTAACAAAACCTGACCTTAGCAGGTACACAGGTTATTGTAGGACTGGTAGTAACACACCAGTGAGCTGTCCTCAGTAATCATTCATCTGCAAAGAAACCCCACCACTTAGTAATCATGTCCAAACATCTGTCCATACATCATGTATGGCTAACTGTACTTGGAGCATATCACCATATACAGTTGGCAATGTTGAGGCTGTATTGCAGCAGCATGATGTACTACGACAACAGTCACCTTCAGACATCAGACACTGCACACACATGGAATCTACACAAACAACAATACATGTACACATATGCGGTCTACATCAGTACGTGCACTAGCAGGTCAAGAGGATACATTTCACACCTTTCCCATGCCATGTGTGAAACATAGCCAAGCATTACACCATAATGAATGTGGTAGGAGACCACCACTTTCACTGAGTAGCCAAGTGTACATATATTACAACAGCACATATCAGCATGACACACACAGCATTATTCTATGTCATGCTCCTACAAACTGTTACTTGACAGTGCCATGGTGAAGCCAGGGCACTGTAATGGTCAACAGTGAACACATCATATTTGCCACACACACCTCGTGTGTACTGGAAGAGTGCCAGCAATGTGCTCTGTTAGAGCTAGGCAGTACACTCATTCAAGCATGTGCGAGGTCTGTGGCTTGTAAACATCTCACCCCAGCATGTACTGGCAATTGTGGTACTAAGGCTAATGTCCAGACAGCACACAGCATGCATGGCTTGCAATTGTTGACATGGGGTATATGTAGGAGCTGTGGCCACACATGGCTGTACATGTCATGAACATATCACCTGTGACTACTCAATACAGGCCTTGTGTAGGTCCTATGGTCCTGTTATTTGGATATGTTTGTAGGCATTGTATTAGGTGGACATGTCTAAAGACATACATGCCACATGGGGTGTTGTATGATATGATAGGTGTCATGGGTGACCAATAGAGAGGGGGTATTACCTCTGTCAACATAGATATCAAATCTTATGTATTGTTAGCATGCTATCTGCCATGTGCATGTGTGCAATGACTCTAGCCACCTGTATGTAGAAAGGTAAATGAAAGCTATGGTAATGTAATTTATGTTGTATGAGTGTGGAATGTACATATCCAGGGCAGGTACAGTTAGGTCATATCCAACCATGAGGGTGTTGCTTACTGGTGTACAGCAACAGTCGACCGTGTTAATGCTGACAACATCTGAGGGACCCTGGTATGTGTACAACTGAGCTGGTTACAAACAGTGGTATTATTGCATTGCATAACACATGCAGCTGTGTCTGTACATGGGTACTTTGCACAGTTGATGTAGGCCTAGGTACAGTCCACCAATTGAGGGTTATCTGGTGGTCTACCATACTAATGTCATACCACATATGGATGTATGTTGGTAGTCTGGGAACAAGGTGGTGGATGTATATGAGGATACAACCTAGAATGCAGCATTTGTCATTGTCACCTGTACCTGACTCATCTGTGATACATTATGTCAGAGTAGTGGTCTTTACATGTGAGTAGCCTTTATGAATATGTGTACACCACCATCTGGAATGGTCCATACCACTGTTATGGCCCACATGTCTGGATCTGAGTTATATGGTGGTAGTGCAATTGTGCACTACAGAGCCTTCAGCCAGGTGTTCCTCACTGCAAAGATGTCAGTATTCCCCATTGTAGGTTCTACATTTAGCAAATGGATTACTAAAGCCACACATCTAGCACTGGTTAGCATAAGCATCCAATGCAATTGTCATGTAGGTGTCAGGGTGTTACTTCTGTGTGTAGGACATTTGCCTAGGAATGCAGCTATATGGTTAAATGTGACTTAGGTATTATCCACACACACACGTGTAACATGGATGTATGTGCTCTGTGTTGAAGGCTCGTTGATCGGTCATGAATGACAACCTGGAATGACAGGCACTGGACAACCTCATAATAACAGCAGGAAATTTGCTCATTGTTTTGTTCTAGCAGTTGCCACCCATACCATGACATCACTATGCATGGCATTAATGTACTTGGTAGCAAATGCCCCATGTAAGGTGATGGACAGCGGCAGAACTTGTGTATATGACCAATGTGAGATATACTTAGGGTAGCAGTCCTGCTAATAATGACAACTACTAACAGAGCCGGGAGAGGTCATCTTGACACCTGCAACTCAGTACCATTACACAAGGTGGCTCACACATTATGCTTGTACATGCCACTGTTCCAACCATGAGGGTGTTGCTTACTGGTGTACAGCAAGAGTCGAATGTGTTAATGCTGACAACATCTGAGAGACCCTGTTATGTGTACAACTGAACTGGTTACAAACAGTGGTATTATTGCATTGCATAACACATGCAGCTGTGTCTGTACATGGGTACTTTGCACAGTTGATGTAGGCCTAGGTACAGTCCACCAATTGAGGGTTATCTGGTGGTCTACCATACTATGTCATACCACATATGGATGTATGTTTGTAGTCTGGGAACAAGGTGGTGGATGTATATGAGGATACAACCTAGAATGCAGCATTTGTCATTGTCACCTGTACCTGACTCATCTGTGATACATTATGTCAGAGTAGTGGTCTTTACATGTGAGTAGCCTTTATGAATATGTGTACACCACCATCTGGAATGGTCCATACCACTGTTATGGCCCACATGTCTGGATCTGAGTTATATGGTGGTAGTGCAATTGTGCACTACAGAGCCTTCAGCCAGGTGTTCCTCACTGCACAGATGTCAGTATTCCCCATTGTAGGTTCTACATTTAGCAAATGGATTACTAAAGCCACACATCTAGCACTGGTTAGCATAAGCATCCAATGTAATTGTCATGTAGATGTCAGGGTGTTACTTCTGTGTGTAGGACATTTGCCTTGGAATGCAGCTATATGGGTAAATGTGACTTAGGTATTATCCACACACACACGTGTAACATGGATGTATGTGCTCTGTGTTGAAGGCTCGTTGATCGGTCATGAATGACAACCTGGAATGACAGGCACTGGACAACCTCATAATAACAGCAGGAAATTGGCTCATTGTTTTGGTCTAGCAGTTGTCACCCGTACCATGACATCACTATGCTTGGCATTAATGTGCTTGGTAGAAAATGCCCCATGTAAGGTGATGGACAGCGGCAGAACTTGTGTATATGACCAATGTGAGATATACTTAGGGTAGCAGTCCTGCTAATAATGACAACTACTAACAGAGCCGGGAGAGTTCATCTTGATGCCTGCAACTCAGTACCATTACACAAGGTGGCTCACACATTATGCTTGTACATGCCACTGTTCCATGTATAATGCCACTGTCCACAACCTGCTATCAATGTATGCCTTTCAGGGCAGCAAGGTGTGTGACACATGCTGTAGGTAGCATCCACCTGTGTAACCCAGGTAACCTATTTTGTGTCACGTCCACACATGCATGAATGTGCACACATAACATATATATGTCAGTACTTCATGTACATATATGCATGTGTATCACACAGCACAGACACAGATATATCATTTACAGGCCACATACAAGTATCAGGTAGTAAACCAGTATGATGTGCATATATACTGACAGGTAAGATGTACCTAGCTGTAAACCTGTGTGTTTGCAATAGGAGTCCATTACAATGTGTTCTGTACATGTAAGTGTTTGAGCATGCACACTGTGGCCTTTAGTGGTTAGAATCGGAGTGCATCCCAAATAGCCCTGTGCTACTAAGTGTATGAGCGTACCCACTGCCACCTTGTGTAATTTGAGTCAGTGCATCCAACAAGCCCTTTGTCCTGTGTTACTAAGTGTATGAGCATGCTCACTGCCACCTTGTTTAATTTGAGTCAGTGCATCCAACAAGCCCTTTGTTACTAAGTGTATGAGCATGCCCAGTATAACCTTGTGTAGTTGTAGTCATAGTGCATCCCAAACAGCCCTGTGCTACTAAGTGTATGAGCGTACCCACTGCTACCTTGTGTAATTTGAGTCAGTGCATCCAACAAGCCCTTTGTCCTGTGCTACTAAGTGTATGAGCATGCCCACTGTAAGCTTGTATAGTGATAGTAGTTGTCCATTCCGCAGATGGCCATACTCCAGTTCAGGTTCCTGTTGTGCTACAACTATACCTCTCAGGCCTACCTGTGGATGATGTGTCTTGTTTGTACATACAGGCTGTAATGGACACCTACTTTAAACACACAGGTCTACAGCTATGTACTTTGTGACTGTCAGTCTCCCTGTTGTTGTCCTCAATTGTAGAAGGGCAGTCTGACTACCTTGGAATATATAATTGCTATGGCATGTCTTGTAACTGTGTCATACTGTAATGGTGATCTTTAGATAGACAGGAGTTCTGATCCCACCACTGGCAACTGTGTGTGTGTCAGCAAATGGCTGAGTATGGTTGTGTGTGTGTATTTGTGTCTGCATCATGGCAGTGGGTTTTGCCACATTCCAAAGAGATACCTCCTTTTGCACTGGCCTTTAGCCTTGTCAACCACTAAACCTCTCTCTTCCCCCTTCCCCACTGCAAGTAATCGGTCAGGTGATGTCACCCAGCTCAGATGTGGAATCAGTAAGTGTACTTGTATGTGTTCTGTGGCACATACCCCAACTGCATACCACTGTACTTGTTACCTTTACATAGGCAAGACATGTATGCACAATACTGGCAAGTGTGTGCGTGTTTGTGTGTGTGACTACCCTGTAGCCAGCCATACACATGCGTAATGTCTTTTAGCACACCATGGTAGCCATTTGGGGTGACCGGTGTCTACAAAATATTACATAGTTAGGAATGGTAAAGAATACACAGTCAAGCACGACTACAGTTGGATATGTTATTTTCCTGTGCCACTGTCGAGCAGTGACACAAAAGTGGTCGCTGGGGTGTAAGTCTATACCCATCATTCCCCCACCCTAACTCCACAATCCCCAGGGTATATTACATTAGCCATCATTCCCCACCCCAAACTCCACATACACAACAACCATCCCTTCTCTGGTGAACTGCTTATGATTTAAATGTTATAACACTGTTTTGTGTACACGTTAGTTCCTTTGGAACCTTCTGTGTCACAAAGGGCATTCAGACGTGTTTGTGTGTGTATATATATATATATATATATATATATATATATATATATATATATATATATATATATAGCTATGGCTGTGTCTGTGTATATGCATATATATATATATATATATATATATATATATATATATATATATATATGTGTGTGTGTGTGTGTGTGTGTGTGTGTGTATACATCCTGTAGGTGCATATATATATGTAGTTATGACAGCTGTACAGATATAGACTTGTCTTTGTTGTTTCACAGAGTACAGTACATTCAAAGGTACTGTACATATGTACACAAAGGGACTGTCCCATTTGTTTTCACTACTGTGGAATACCTGTAGTAGGATGTACATTATAGACTCCATGCAGCATGTGTCTAACCCAGATGGCTTAGTGGTACATCCCACTGCTCTCAGTGTGCATAGTCCAGGGTTCAAAACCTCCAAGCCTTGTTGATACTGTAAATTAAAACTGCATAAGGCAGGTATAAATGTCTTTTTGTGACAGTAAGCAGCAGGTACATGCAGGTAACAGACATGTACAACCCGCAGTACACTTGGAATGCCCTTCTTTGGCAATCCTGCTGATGTCACCCACCTACAAATACACTTCTGGGAGTGCTGTAACCCAGTAATCTCTGTGACATGTGCTGTAACTGTGTAGTATGTTAAACTAGTTTAGTAGGTGTTCTAATCCTAGACAGGTCAACTGTGTGTGTCTGCTTGCCTGCCTGTGAAAGAAATTATGCTTTTAGAGTATGCACACTATTTACAACCCACATGACCACCTTTGGCAATCCTGCTGATGCCATCCACCTAGAAATACACCTCTAGGTCTGCTGTAATTCAATGTTCTCTGTAGTGTGTGCTGTAACTGCGTGTTGCTGTAGTGTGAAAAACTAGTTAGGTGGGGGTTCCATTCCAAAAGAGGCCAACTGTTGTGAGTTTTTGTCTGCCTGAGACAAAAACACTGCTTTTTAGAGTATGCACACTCTTTACAATTCACATGACCACCTTTGACAATCCTGCTGATGTCACCAACCTGGGAATACACCCCTATAACTGCTGTAATGCAGTATTCTCTGTAGCGTGTGCTGTAACTGCATATTGCTGTAGTATAGTAAGCTAGTTAGGTAGGGGTTCTATTCCATGAGAGACCCACTGTGTTTTTCTCTGTCTATCTGCCTGAGACAAGAGCAATGCTTTTTAGAGTATGCACACTCTTTACAATTCACATGACCACCTTTGGCAATCCTGCTGATGTCACCACCTAGGAATACACCTCTAGGATGGCTGTAACCCAGTATTCTCCATAGCTTGCGCTGTAACTGCATATTGTTGTAGTGTGATAAACTAGTTAGATAGCGGTTCTATTCCAGTATAGAACCACCTGTGTGTGTCTCTATCTGCCTGAAATAAAAACAATGCTTTTAGAGTATGTACACTCTTTACAAGTCACATGACCACCTTTGGCAATCTTGCTGATGTCACCCACCTAGGAATACACCTCTAGGACTGCTATAACCCAGTATTCTCTGTAGCGCATGCTGTAACTGCGTATTGCTGTAGTGTGATAAACTATTTAGGTATGGTTCTATTCATAGAGAAACCATATGTGTGTGTGTGTCTCTATCTGCCTGAGACAAGAACAATGCTTTTTAGAGTATGCACACTCTTTACAATTCACATGACCAACTTTGGCAATCCTGTTGATGTCACCCACATAGGAATACACCTCTGGGACTGCTGTAATCCAGTATTCTCCATAGCGTGTGCTGTAACTGCATATTGCCATAGTGTGATAAACTAGTTAGGTAGGAGCTCAATTTCAAGAGAGACCACCTGTGTGTATGTGTGTCTGTCTGCTTGAGAAAGTAACAATGCCTTTTAGAGTATGCACACTCTTTACAATTCACATGACCACCTTTGGCAATCCTGCTGATGTCACCCACCTAGACATAAACCTCTGGGACTGCTGTAACCCAGTAATCTCCATAGAGCGTGCTGTAACTGCGGAATGCTGTAGTGTGATACACTAGTTAGGTAGGGATTTTATTCCAGGATATGGCAGGTGTGTGTGTTTGTGCTTGACTGTCAGAGCCTGTGTGGAGGTGCCTGTGAGTGTCTAACCACATGTTGGGAAGCGGATTTTGTAGTTTTTCTATATGGTGTCTGTCTTATATGTCACAATGTCCATCTCACGAGGAGTACAGATGTCAGTCAGCCAAGGGACTGTGTTGGCAAGCCATACCTCTACATCTGGCAAAAGGCCAGGTGAACAAAGTATGCAACCCTACTATTACCCGGAATACGTCCTGAACCCATGTGTCATACACAAACACATTTGCCTATAATATCCCTCTATGTTGCTAGTACCCTGCACATTGATGACAGATAATAGGCATGGTGTGATTGTAGTGGGCTGCAGAGGGCATGGCACCCTGTACAGTAGTACAATAGGCACATAATTGCAGACAATATGCCTTCACTATGTTCCCCACTGGATGCCTGCAACATATGTGGTGCCATCAAATATGATCCACAGAGACCATACAATGTCTTACACATGTACCCTGTATGGACAGATGCCATTGACACCAGGGAATACCTGTATCATGCTATCAATGTAGGTGCAGGGTCAACCTGCTGACTATGAGCAGGTTCTGCCACACCAGGCCAGTATTGGCATATCGGAGGATAACAGTCTGTGTACACAACATGTGCCAGCCAAACCAGGTACACCTGTACATGTCACTGTACATTATTGTGGAACATGCACATCCCAGGCAATGTCCATGTCAAAGACTATCAAACAGAGACATGGCATGCATTGCAAAGCTATGGCCATACACAATGGTAACCAGGATGTCAGGACAGTTCATACAATACCTATCTGTATGGGACATTGCAGACACTATACCCCTGTACCACACTGCACACCATTGTCAGGTGGTGTGATGCCAAGGATTACCCCTCACTCAGCCTTGTACAGCCATCTTGCACAGCCAACTACTACACACCCATGAGGCAATGCACACATGCATGTGAGTACTGGCACCTTGTGCCTGCATGTGTTGGGTATGATGCTCCAACCACAGTCACTCCCAGTACAACTTTCATTGGCATACCGACAGGTGTCAAACATGTTCACATGCCCTAGCCCATAGAACCTCCGGATATCCCCTGTGGTGCATGTAGTACCTGTGCATTACTGCAGTGTGCTAAACTAAGTAGTTGGGAGAGTATTTGTGGGCCTGGCAAAGAGTGTCAATGTGAGTCCATTAGAGAGTGTGGTTGTGTTGACAATGGCATCCGTTCATATGGACAGCCATGTGTGCTACACCTAATGTATGTCTACTATATCTCTGTTGCAGATGTCGCTCACCAACACACATATATGTTCTTACAGCACACCAACATGTAAGCTTCGAGGCACATGGAGTAACTGCACGCACTTGTAATAGTAATGACTAGTCAGTCAGGGGTTTGAACCCCTGTACTGGTAGGTGTGTGACAGACGATGCTTAGGTTTTAGACTCCAAGCCATTCTCTGATGTACTTTGCCTCTGTCTGTCCCTCCCACACACTCTCTGGTGGATGTGGAGGTGTACACCTGCTCAGCAGCAGCTTGTGTATTGTAAGTGATGGTCATGATCAGGTGATGGCCTCTGCACCTATTGCAGTCCTCCTCTAGCTGATTGCATGTGGAACAGCTGTGATGATGTTCTCATAGCCATTTGCATGAAAAATACAGTACAATATCTAGGAGCATTATGTGGTGTTTGCCCATGACAGTCACTGTGAGTGGTACCTGGATCTGGTGTTTGGTAAACGGCATCACATATGATATCTGGATGTTCCTCAAACAACATACACAGTGGCAAATAGCCTAAAGACAGGAAGGTGATGTGCCAGACATGACTACAGCATGTAAGTGCAGCTATGCTTCATTGAGACTACTGCCTGTTTAACAAGTTATGTGTGGTAATGGCTATTCTGCATGTTTTAAAACTGACAAGACAGTGCTCTATTTGTGAGGGACCCCCATCTCTAGGGCCATCTGTGGACTGGTCAGTGTATGGAACCATTTGTTTCTAGTGTTACTCACTGAACACACATCTGTGAACAGCAGGAGCATAGTGTGAGGATTGCAGCCAGTACATGGTGATAGTGATGAGTTACTGCCATCGCATTCCTGACTGGTCATATGTTACATGAAACAGTGGTATGACAGACACTGTCTGGGGTTCTCAGTGACATGCCAATAATGGGCCACTGTTCACAGCTGCAGTCACAAGTCTTCTGCACTTTGTACAGATGTCATGCAGTATATATGCATGTGTTGTGCTCCCTCTACAAATGTATACCATTTGTTGTGTTGGGTTGATGGTCATATCTATGCATGCTGTTGTAAGTAATCCCAAATGCTGTTGACTATTACAAAGCCATATCTGAGTTTAAACTGCAACACCATAGGCTATATGGGTTTGGAGGTCCCAGCAGAACCTCCTGTCCCACTTCAGCTGGCCATGGCACCGGGCACCAGCACATCTGGGGCCCAGCCTTGGACCTCCACCTCTGTTGGCTCTGCACCACCTTCTGGTGGTACCACCACTGAGGATGGGGCTTGTCCCCCCTGCGAGCAGGTCCAGACAGGAACATGTCCGCTGTCGTACAGTCCCGGACGTGGTGCGTAGGGGGCTCAGTAAGGGGTTTCAAGGCCAGATACGCCAGCTCAAGGGCAGAGTGTCACATTTATAGGGTGATGCTGCCCCTCCTAGACAGCCCACAGCACTGCCACCTTTGCAGCTGTTTTTGGTGCAGTGGTGGCTGCCCATGGCTGGGGACCTACATCCCACTTTTTCCATCTGGGGGCTCATGGGCTTGTGAATGCCAAACACCCTTCCCCATCCAAGGTGTATCCCCCCACATGTGTCATATACCTAACCTGTATGCTGTCTGTCATCCTACCCTAACTATCCTCCACGAGCATACCTACTCTCCTTCCCCCACATCCCACTCTCACCCTACGGAAACAAAAGGCCAATCCATTCCTAGAACAACATTTGCCCCATACATAGCTGTCCATTTCACACACGTGTCCACTGGACACATAACCCTTTTAATATGCATCACAACATACTCCAGTTGTCCTCACCCCTGTCTCTCAGGTGCACGATCCTAGTATGCACATGACTCCTAAATGTTCCCCCATTGTACACACAACACTACCGGTCCCTCTGTGGTTACCCCATTTACCTTTACCATGATGATGATGTCGCACACAGCACCTTGCAAGAGTACTGTTCTCACAAAGTGATTGGACAGGAACTGTTGTGTTAATGTAAATAACATGCACAGAGTGATGTATATGGCCAATGTACAAATGTTTGCATGTATGAATGACACATGTCTGTCTGAGGGAGTCTTGATATTACATAGGACAACACCACTACATAATACAGGCATTGCTGGTGTTTCCCTTTTCATTCCTTTGTAATGCTTTGTTGTCACATGGGATATTCCTGATATATCTATATATATGTCTGTATCTATATGCTGGACATAAACACTCGCACATACATCTACATGATGGAATACATTTCCTATACTGTTGAATGACTGCGCTAGATGATATGTTTGTGATAAGGTCCAATGTCTGTATATCTGCCATGGCTTAGTGGTAAATCACAATAGCTGTGTGGGTAGGGTCCTGGTTCCAAGCCTTGTAGAGGCCATTTATTTTGTTGCTGGGCAGAACAAGACCATTGGATACGGTGTGATTAAGGCACATTAAAGCAGTTGTGAGCAGGTGTGCATGGGTTTGCTCAGTGCTAAGCAATGCTAAACTCTGGTTACAGTTTCTTACACTCAGTTAGCCTCTGCATTGCTTTAATACTCGCATACTGGCATCAAAACAGCTTACACCCGCTTGCTCCCGCACTTGTAAATGCACTGCATTTGGTGTTTGTATCTGACACTCACATCCCTGGGTGGGAGTGAGGACTATGATATTACCTTGTGATGCCTATTACATCGGATTACATGCCTACAGTATCGGGAATGGCTGCCCATTAGGCGACAGCATGCTATTCAACTGTACGGAATCCGTGGCCTGTCCAGAGTTTGATTCATATTATTGGTGTGTTCCTCTTACAATCTGCACCTATCTGGCTAATACATGGAAACTGACACTCTTCAATACAAACAAGTAATTTTGTTTTGGAACCCACATCCTTCAGCCAAGTCATGCTACTGCATACCTAATATTCTATCATCTTTCTAAGGCTGTCAGTGGAATATGTGCTTTCTGTCCCTATCAGACCTCTCATACGACTGGGGAAAAATACAAACTGAATCAGGGACACGGCATTACAACATCAGGGACACATTGAAATTATTAGCAGAAAAAAGACAGAAAATCCACCTAAGGATGGCCAATCAACGAAATCCACAAGTGTTCCAATTAAAATGTAGTCCTTTAATACGAATAAAACTTCGACTTGAAAATAAAATGCCTTTGCTTGAAAGAGATTGGAAAGTGAACAGTTAGCGTTGCTGTTCTATTCACACGCTTTCCTGTTTTTGGAAAGACTTTGGTATTTTAGAGATAACATCTGAAGCAGGCATTGGTTGTATTTTTTGAAATGTGATATAATTTAGTTGAAGGATACTTATTGTAATTCCATAATTTTAAGCGGCATTATTTTGATTATGCAGGTAAAGATCCATCATACCTGCATAGCATTGTAATGAATAGAAAGTTATATTCACAAATTTCTTCGAAGATTTAATATTTGGAGTGTTTATGAATGCTTCTATTTACTTTGGATACTACATCATTGAGAGCAGCGCCACATGTTATTGGTCTTGTGAATTAAAGGAAAATGGAAGAGTAATACTCACTTTGCTCATATTATCATCAATAATATAATATACATCCAATCAAAATGAAGGACTGGAACATCTAATTTACATACTCAATAAAGGCGGGAAAAAGAAGCATAGAGCTGATTATATGCAAATTAATCTTGAGATAACAAGATAGGATTGGATGTTGCCAAGTATTCACCAACGGTGATTGGTCAAATAGTATAGAATTTCATATATAAAAGGAAATGGAAGTCCCTAGTGTCTTATACGATCTGAGGAAGACAACAGTTGAAAGCGCTTATAGGATATCTTCAAGGGACAGTTTTGAGCTTTTTTATTTTTCATTTTATTTTCAAGTCGAAGTTTTATACGTATTAAAGGATTACATTTTAATTGGAACACTTGTGGATTTCGTTGATTGGCCATCCTTGGGTGGATTTTCTGCCTTTTTTCTGCTAATATTGACTGTTTTTGTGACAGACCACCTTTAGCATTTGGGAGTTATTTATTCATTTACATTTAAATTATTGGTGCTATTAACCTGACACATTGACAGACTCAGAGCATATGAATTCATACACATTTTCTGAGGTAAATGATGTTTATAACTCTTAATTGTTGTCATTATTTATTACATGTAATTCACCACCTTTCCTCCAAATGTCACTAGTTTTAGGAGGGATTAAGTGGGACAGAGTTAGAAACTGAGTCGAAATCAGGGGCGTCCCTGGAAATCGGGGACAGATCAGAGGTATGGTTCCTATTTGTTCCCCCAATGGTTTATGTCCTGTCCAGTGGATGTGCTCTTAGGGGTTGAGAGGTATCGGCGTCAGTTATGCCCATTTCGGAATATTACTTACATCCCCGGGGCGGTCCTAATATGACTGCACCAGCCAACACCTGCACGCCTAGGCCCATAATTGCATACCCACAGTTCCCCCACCTGCCACTCTTCTACAGCACTCATCCTTACTGTGGGTGCAGGTGGGGTATAAACACATCACTATACACTGCCCACTCTCCCCATGTTGGGACACATGTCATACATTGTGTTGACCCATGGGTTATCAGGCTTGCACATGTACATCTACAGCCTGGTTTGATAAGTCATTACTGGGACTGCCTTCGATCATTAAATTTTGGTGTCCCACAAGGGACATCAATGTCTATGTTTCAAGATTAGACCTAGCAGGTCTCTCCCACTGGTAATATCCTGCCGGTGGTCTGGGAAGCAGTGGTGTGTTTACCTTTATTGTGTGTCTGTATGTTTCACCGGCCTAGCTGGGGGGGGGGGGGGCTGATGCCACGTGTTACACGTTTGTTTATTGGATCCCTCACCCCCATATGCACGGCGTGTGAACATGTTACTCATAACTGCTGTATCATTTCCTAGCTATATACATGTGTATATTTACAGTCACACACATATATATGTATATATATATATATATATATATATATATATATATATATATATTTACATTGCTATATACAGATATATCTGTATATGTATGCATACATGTATATTTATAATTTGCTGTCTATATATATATATCTCACAACATATGGGTCTATGGGTGTCTGCATATGTATATATTTATATGTTGGTATGTATCTGTATTCTGTCTCTGTATGTATACATTTGTAGTACAGAGAGGGAGAGGCTTATCTCTCTGTCACTATGGGTAGATATACACACACATACCTTTACATATATACGTCTACATCTGGTTATTCCGTTCCTTGCCATATAGATTACACTTTGCTGCAGTAGGACTCGTAGTGGGTGTGGCTGCTCGTTGGGCAGCACCTCTGCCCAATGAACACATTCGCTTACATCCCTAGGACTGTCCATATAGGCCCACATAAGCCAACACCTGCACACCTAGTCCCATAAGTAGCTACCCATAATTCCCCCACCCGCACCGCCTCAACAGCACCCATCCTTACTCTGGGACCTGGTCTGTTCTGGACACACCACTGCACGCTGCCCACTCTCCACTTCACGGGACCGATTTCATACAATTGTCTCGGCCCATGGGTCATCAGGGTTTCCCACCCTTGTTTTCCGAGTATGTATACACCCCAGCCAGAATGTTCAGTCTATCACCTTTTTTAGGTCTTGCCAATTTTTGGGGTGTCCCACAAGGAACGCTCCTGTCTGTGTTCCAAGATTAGAATTCACGGGTGCACTGTGTACCCCTCTGGTTGTATTCTGCCTGTGGTCTGGGGAGCAGTGGAATCTTTACATTGTTTGTGTGTATGTTTCCTGTGTCCGGCTGGGGGGTGGAAGGTCATGCTGTATGTTTCATGTTTCTTGCTTGGGCTCCTCACTTCCATTGGCATAGCCTGTGAACATATGTTATTCTTGTGTGCTGTTTCCTATCATAGCTGTATATCTGTGTATATCTACACACACACACACACACACACACACACACATATATATATATATATATATATATATATATATATATATATATATATATATATATATATATATATATATATATATATATACGTATATGTGTGTGTCTGTAAAGCAATACATACCCCTCGCAAACGCACTTACACATGCTTACTGGTGTTTATATATGCTTAACCTGCTTACTAGTGCCTTATTCATTATGACACTGACACTTCACTCCAGTTAACTTTTAATTGATATTTTGCAGGTTATACAGCAGACAGATGTCGCAATATGTTTATGCACAGCTTACCGATGGCAAATGGTATATGATACAGTAGGATTTGGTACGGGAATGTCTGTTTGTTAGGCGGTTGCTCTAAACAATACACTATTGCTGTGCTGCTTCATTTGCATATATACCCATATACCCATGGCTCCTGGTTCCCCAAACACACCCCAACGCCTCCCTAATACTGCAGTCATCCATTCTCCAGTCAGATTTGCGGTGTATCCACACCACTACACATTGGCCACTCCCTACTCCTATAGACCTATCCCATCAGTTGACTCACTCCACGTATCCTCAGAACTCCCAAACATTTAGTCCACAAACATTGGTGACATGAACGACCAAAAGAATACTATTCGCAATTTTTGGGTTGTCCCACATGGGACACGCATGTGTTTATGTCAAGATTAAACTCTATACTTCAGTACATCCTTACTCCCGTTAACATGACACTACAATAAATTAATAAGTATGACTATGTGGTAACGCACACGTTACACATGAGAGCCTAATTATGTACATGTTTGGTGTATTTCTTTTACAAATAGACCGGTTTAGTAATTGGTGTTGCCGTAGCAGGCAGATCATAGGAATGATTCCATGTGTGGGAAAGTCCTCACATTTCATTATTTTCAGCACAGCACTGACTTCGGACATTGTACACACTTCTGCGTTTTAGCAGTTTCATCCCATCCCTCTTCTGCACAACCTATTATTCTATCTACTGTCGAGGTCTGTAAGGGCACATTTATATTATTTATGTCTGCAAATGGAATGAATGTGTTACAGAGAATGTACTTCTACATATTGATGTCTGCATGTGTGTATGCATGTATACTTATAACGAACTCACTGACCTCCACGGGGCGGTCCACTTAGAACCAACCCATCCAACTCTGGCATGCCTGTCTCCATAATTTCATACCCATAGCTCCTCCACCCCACCCGTGTTCAAAATACACACATACCATCCATTGTCCACTTGTTATCGCAGCCATGACACACCTCCACACATTACCTTCTCCCGAGCGTTAGGGGCCCTACACGTATGTTGTCCCAACCCATGTATTCTCAGGCTCTCCCACCATTTATTCCTTGAACATACCTGCCCTTGCTTGTGTAATGGTTGGACGGCCAATCATCCTATCAATTTTTGGGTAGTCCCACCAGGGACTACCCTCTGTGTGCAAAGTAGACTTAGCAGATCAACAATGTTACTTCCACTGATAATATCCTACCTGTGGTGTGAGTAGCAGTGCTTTGCTCACTCCTGCCCAGCTGGATATGACATACGCTGACAGTGCTATATAATATTGGGGTTGCTGTTAATTCCCTTCTCATTCCTTTTGTATGCTTTGTTGTTACGTCATTCTTTCTTCATATATATATATATATATATATATATATATATATATATATATATATATATATGTATATATATATATATATATATATATATATATATATATATATATATATATATATATATATATATATATATATATATATATATATATATATATATATATATATATATATATATATATATATATATATATATATATATATATATATATATATATTATATATCTGTATATTCTTACGTACATTTGCTATGCTGGGCACTGCTTAGACCCACGCAAGTGCACTTAGACTTGCTGACTGGTACTTATATGTGTTTGCTGCTGCTTATTTGTTCTTACACCTGCCTATTAATACCTTATTCATTATAACAGTGCCACTTTGCTTGAATGATATTTAAGTTAAATATCTCATGCGATAATCTTATGTCGGTTTTATGGCAAAACAACATTCATACCACATGGAAAATTATATGTGCTATTGTTGGGCTTGAACCGTGAATGGCTGTTTGTTAGGCGGATGCTCTAAACACTACACTATTGACACTTATGTTGATTCCGCATGTTTTTCTCTAATTGAATGAATATGATGTGTAAGCTATGCTCAGCGGAGGGCAGCAACACGCAGACATGCTGCGCTTTGCTTACACCTTCGATATTGCAGCAATTCGAATGTATAATAGGGACAGAGGGACAGGGAATCTAATTGTGAAAGTTCTAGGGACAGGGTTCAACATTCCACTACGTGCTTGTGTGTTTACTACTTTGATTTTATTTCACTGTTTGTGGACACTATTGTATGCTTAGCATACATTTTGGTATCCACGGACACTGAATTACTGATTTACTATTAGGGGCGGGCTCTACTAGTAGGCATAGTAGGTTTTGCAAGTGTCGGGCATGTTTATGCCTCCGTAGAGCACTTGGACATGCCCCCTGCACTTACACACATTTCCTGTGCACGTCGAGGGTGCGGCGGCGTGCCCTCATACATATTCATATGGCGCTGCTGCGCCATCTGTAGTGAGGACGCTCTGCGCAAGGCTAAAACCATCCTTGCACCGTGCTTCTTGAATCCTGGGGCTTATCTCAGTCCTATCAAGTAAAACAAAATAGTAACACAATATCAGAATACAAAGCAACCCATGCCATCCTGTTCTTTGCTGAGTCTTTATAGCTAAGCAATAATAGAATACAGAACGTTAAAAAGTAAAGGTGCAATAAAGGAACTTCTGTTCCTTGAATACAATCTTTCAAAATCCTTTTATATAATACAATGCCAATGATTTTTGTGATTGTAATAATTATCATAAAGTATAAGTTTCTTACCTATTTATTCATTCATTGTGTCTTAAATGTATTTCTCTGCAGTTCCATTTTTTTTTCCTGGGGTTGCCCTTGATATTAATTGGATGAAAGTTGCAAGCAATGAAGTGGCTATTTCTCTGATTCTGTACAAAATCATAATAGTCTGCCTTTCATTCAGTTGCAATTCATACTTGTGACTACAATTTATTGTGCTTAGAATTTGCATATCATGCCTATACCTGCAGGAATTTTCAATGGGGTTTCTACTGCCATCATTACAATAAATGGTAGGTGAACTGATGATTCTCTAAAGCGATCTTAGCTGTGTGCGTGTCCTGTAGTGGTTTGGAGTGCAGCCTTGCTGTCACAAGATTTGACTATCCTGTGACCCTAAATTGCATATACATGTGTTAACCAAGTAAACCCACTGGGGCCAGCAATGAGTACTCTCTGCTCAAGTGACTTTCTTAGAGTCACAGAGTGAGTAAGTGCATGTGGAAGGTATAAAATCCTGTACTCTTGACCACAGAAAACATCTAGTTAACAGCTCAAACCCTTAATTCTCTGCAATAACTGCCAAATAAAAAGTAGGTTATTAAAAACTGATACATGTATTTTGCCAACAGTTCTTAATTTTTAATATATAATGTGTAAGCCTACCTACTTATATTCATGAAAAACTAGCTTACAGCTGAAATCCTATTTAATTATTCATTATCTGACATCAAAATAACTGGATCTGTCAATATGCATTTGAAAAGTGCCCTTCTCCCCAGAAACATAAATATGCATGCTCATCATATATATATATGTCTACTCATTATACATATGCATGCTCATTAAGTCAGAGCAGGTATACAGTAAACAGAAAATTATTTTCACACTATAATACAGCAATATCATTTTGCTCCAAGGTCAGTAGTGAAAAATCATTAGACACTGAGTGGCTGTAAAACTTCTGATATCACATGCACTGTATATACAACATAATGCATATCAGCTGGGACATGAATCTTTAAAAATGTTAACATTTGGCATGTGGCTGCAATTCTTATTGCCTAAACAAGTAGATACACTACCACAAGTGTCAATGCCAATTGCTAAAGTATAATTACTATTTTTTTCTATTTTTCCTTCAATAAATACAATTTCTGTGCCAGGATACATCCCCAAAAGATCAATTTTTATCCTGTAGTCCCTTGTTCCCTTTTCTATCCCAAGGCCTTCCATTCCCTAATCTTTGCCCACCAACATCCAAGGCCTCTCCCTCCTTTGTGTTTTGTTCTTGTTATACTTTTTTACGTATATGCATATGAAAGTCCCAGATAGACTCCAAAAGCCTTGTACCACACCCTTTTCCCAGAATGCCACTTCCTATTTCAATCCCTAACTGCCCATTTGCTGAACTTTCCTTTCTGCCTCCCCTTTATTTTTATATGTATTATCTGCCTCCGCTACATGTAATTTTTTAAATACATTCCTTATCTAATACATCTCTCTTTGTGTGCGTGTGTGTGTGTGTGTGTGTGTGTGTGTGTGTGTGTGTGTGTGTGTGTGTGTGTGTGTGTGTGTGTGTGTGTGTGTGTGTGTGTGTGTATATATATATATATATATATATATATATATATATATATATATGTATATAGTCTACCTGATAAGACTGAAAAGCCAAAATTTCAAATCCCACAAGGCCGAGATGAAATAGACAAAACCTCACATGAACGAACACACGAAACACCGACAAACAAACTCTGGGTAAGTAACCACATCTCCGGAACAACAAAACTACACAAAACTGGAAATTAATGCAAATTAAACCCACCCAGATGACAAGTGGTTACTTACCCAAAGTTTTTTGTTGGTGTTCTGGGTGTTCGTTTATGTGAGGTTTCAGCAATTTTGTCTCAGTCTTGTGGGATTTGATACTGTGGCTTTTCAGTCTCATCAGGTAGACCGATATGTATATATAAATATATATATATATATATATATATATATATATATATATATATGGTTAGGTGTGCCTACATCACCAGCCAACTGTATTGTCATACATTACATCACCCACAATGGTCAAAACTAAATCACTTGATATGCCAGTAAGAATGCACTGAGCACAAACCTTGGTACATGCAAAACTAAAAAGAAAAGAAAAACATTACATTTTAAAGGGGGCAAGCCCCTTGCAACCCCTACTAATTATATATACCAACTCTGAAATTGAAAAACAGTGGAAAAAGGGCAAAATCCCAACCACTTCTCACTGTATAGTGATCCTGCACACAAAGCAGCCAGCATCCTGCGATGAACTGGCAGCTTGATAAAACAACCCTCCTAACAAAACATATTATCAAACAAATGTGCAATCAAACTCGCTGCACTAATATATATGTATATACATAGACATTCACTTAAGAAAATTGCCTCTATCCTCTTACCCCCCACCATGTGTCAATTGTTGAACTTTTTAAAGATGTTTTATATCTGCCATTTTGTTTTTTTTTTTCTTTCTTTCTTTCTTCCTTTTTATTTTGTTGACAATTAAATCTTCAATGATGACTCCCCTCCCACATACACATTTAACCCTGTCATGCCTTCCAACAGCTCTCTACTGGCCACTATGATTTAATTATCTTTGTCCCACCTGTCATGACTTATACGACAAAGCTCTGCTTTTTTTTGTTCACTGACTCCCATATTGCTTAAAAGTGTAATCCTGAAAAGCCCCTGAATCAATTCCTGTGTAACCCCCCCCCACTCACACACACACAGCAACGTGGCTTAGTCCAGTGTTTAAGCAATACTTGGAAGGACGGATCCAAATAACCTAGCAGCACAGCTCTTAAATGACCAGAAATCTACAAAATGTACAAATCTGCTTCATCATTGGTCTGTTCCTCATACAGTTTTGGGTTATGTCAATCACGGGGGATTGAAGACTCTAAGTAATCACAGCCATTTGAATTTCAAATTTCATATCCTTCAGAACAAATGCATGCTGGTGCAAAAGTTGTTATTCTAGCTGCTGTCTAAGTTTATAAAATCAATAATAAAATTGGTCAGAATTCGTGGACTTAAAGGTTGAGGGTATACCTTGCAGCAGTCATCCTCACCACCTAATCTCCCAGCATCTTAAAAGGCAGTGCCTTTATTTGACCAAGTATGTCTCCTGCCTTTAAACTACATCCTAAAATCCAAACTCTGTGTGATTTTTATGTTTTCAGTTGTTTTATTTCAGTTGTTTAAAATCTCAAGCTTTCCATTATGAAAGACTGTCTCTGGCCTTGAACCTCTTATGCATCTCCCCCTGTCCCCCAAAGGATTGACCAAGGTGATACAGCCCACCTTGTGAAAAGACATCACACCTAGGCTACCATAAATGGCTCATGTCCTGAAGGCCAAACAGTTTAGCCACAAAAGGAGCTCCCAGGTGGGACATGCCTGAAACTACCACTATTCTCCCAATGAATGAACCTGCACAAAATTGGAAGGTAAGCCATTTGGATTATACCCCAATGTACTTCAGACATATTACTTTTATTTTTATACTACCCAAAGGCTTCACACACCTGCATTGCCATCATTGACCTATACAGAAACAGAAGCCCAGAATGAAGCAGCTGATGGCGGGGGGGGGGGGTGAAGGACCATGTCATCATTACTGCCACTGACTTGCCACAACACCTGATAACCCCCACAGCCATCCCATAAACCTCTAGCCATAACTTCCCATCTTTATTATCACCAGATCTGTACCCAGCCTCCCTATTCATAAAATGTCCAGCAACTGAACCCCCATAAAACCCACAACCCCAATACTACTTTAATGCTACAATAGCATTATTCTTACCCCAAGTAGACATTATCCTAACCCCAAGTACCCAAATCTAGCACCTAACTCCAAGACCCAAAGGACTTTCCTTCTAAACATAAAGCCTACAGGTTTACCTCATCCATGGATCCAGTACCTAAACTGGCCTGGCACAAGGTCAGCAGGGTGTTGGTAAGATTTCAGACTGTCCTGACAAAATAGCCATGTCCAAGAGGATGAATCCCAGAACTCTTAACTCTTAAATACACCTTCCATCCTGCCTTCCCTAACTGTATTCTACCCTTACCTCACAATATCTGGCTTAACATCCTGCCCCAGCTCCCTAACCCAATTCAAACTCCCTTGCAGATGTTCGTGGACAGCAACATCTGCCTGAGCAGACACTTATTATTTTTGTCAACAGTATAATTAGATTGCTGGAATCCAGCTGCAAAAACAAAACAAGGATGATGTTAGCATTTGAATTCAATAGAAACAATCATCACTACTTACTTTTAATAACTCACTAGTTTAATGGATTTTGTCTGCCTCCTATTTAGTAATTTATGTGTTCAAATCTTCTTTCTCACCATATTATACAATATTCCCAAAAAATAAAAATGAAAAGAAAGATGCTACAGACTTACAACACATTTCAGCTTAGTTACAGAAAGTACTGTAGTCATAAAGACCTATGTTGAAGGTTTGTAACTTTAGTATTCAATTTAAATTTTCTCTCAAAATCACAATGCATTACTTACAAAAATAAACAAAATATCCATTATTTTTTAAAATGTGTAACATTCCATCCTCAGTTTAGCAACTGTCTGGTAGTTAGCAGAGAGTATTAAATCTGAGTTACTTTCTATATACTAATATGTAGAGTTCGAGTCCTCCCCCCTTCTATTTGTCTAATGTGATATTCTGAACTAGTTATTTAAACAGGCAGTACCCCGGTACTTCTTCTGTGTGGAGGCATGCGTGAATGGGCGTACCTTTGTTGAAGGTTGTGCGTCAGGGCTGGCAAACTTGGCACGTAAAAAATCTACTGCCAATCATTAGCGGACTGGAGTTCCGCTGTGGTAACCCCTAACCGGGAAAAGCTGAAAGACACAAACAAACAAACCCCAGGTGAATCCTGCAAAGAAACAGCTGTACCCAGTGAATTTAACCAGTTAAGAAATGCGTGAAGAAAAGGTCAGTGCACTGGATTTGCTTATGGTGGGCATCCATTGGAGGTGCATATCTCTTGAGTGGAAAAGATCCTGCTGTGCAGCCGTATTTGTATCACTGAAAGGCAAAAAGTAAAAGCCAAGGCTTATTTTACTAAGAGACCTGTATTGCCTGCCCACAGGTGGCTTAGTACACTTAAGAACACTTGAATACGATCCAAAGTTAATTCTCAAGACATGAATCTGGAATGCTAATGTTTTAAAGACAAATGATGGGGTATTCCGCCATCTGCTAAAGTTATAATTACACGAAGTGTGGTGAAAGAAACAAGTGAAAAGAAGAAAAGAGACATACAGATTATGAATTATCTCTGCCTCGGTATCTGTGTAGGGATACAGCACACTCACACACACACACACACACACACACACACACACGCACACACGTTTCAGCTTCAGAATACATGTAAGTTTTGGGTGATATGATATTCACATTGACTCTTTAGTGGTTCTTAAAACAAATAGGTTTGACCTTATGTTTTAAAGCTGTAGCAACAGCTGAGATGGATGGTTTAGCTTAGTCTGACTCATAACCTTAACTGTTACAACAAAGTATGTATATAGATAATTTCCTTATAAACCTTGCTTGATATATCCCTATATGCCCTACTGCTTAATTTTTGTTTCAGTAACTTTTCTGTTATTCTGACTGAAATGGTTTGAGAGATTGCACTTTTCTATAGAATGAAGCACTGCTGTAATTTTTTTTGAGGGGGGGCATGTTTCTCTTTTAAATAAAGTATATTTTTTCTGCAGGGAACAACAACAAAAAAAATAAATTAATAATAAAGGGAGGGTAACAGAAAATATATAACTTTTAGTTTAACACTGCATTTCACCCCTGTTTTTTATCCTGCTACATACGTCAGGGTCATACAACCTAGTTCCATTTTCATATCTCATTTCTTTATTTTAATGATGATGTGATATTTTAAATGAAATTATACATGGTGTGGCAGCCAAAAGGATGTTTGTACATCCATAGCAGACTACATATCAACGAATGTGACATTTTAAAGATTTCTTGCCTTAGACAAGTCCTCCAGTGGATGCATCGCCGTTTCAGTTAATCTCACTTGACAATTTACTTTTAATATGATATTAAAACTGTGTAGGCCAAGTTTCAGTACTGCCTACATTTCAGCAACACGTGGCTTGCAGTCTCTCACCCTTTCCCTGCAGTAAGCTCACAAAAGCTCAGGAAGATATTCATTTGTAAAATGACAAGAAAAAAATAATAATAATGGGGAAACTGTAACTGAATGATACAAGAGGAGACAGACTTCACATAACAAACACATTTTTCAAAAAGTGAGGCAGGCCTGCTGCTGAACAAAGCTTGCTGAAAGAAGACAGGACTTTTCAATCCCCCAAACAGGCAAAGCAAAAATGGCAGGTCCTGATTTTCTAAGTTATGTAGTATAAAAGTTTTATTCTGCAAAAACTGTTTGAAAATATCCCTTTGAGAAAAAGAAAGAAAAAATGGTTAGTAATTTGATGTTTGTAGATGGATTTATTTATTTTACT
>NC_056727.1:575705815-575813315 GCF_019279795.1 Protopterus annectens | reverse complement strand
TTTCTGTATAAAACCCCCAGATTTTAAGGGAAAATTAGTAACATCAACATCAAGTAAACTAGTAGTCCTACTAGCGTTTGCACCTTTACATTTCAAATGTGCTCTTTTGACCTGGGCAAGTATTGCTTTTCTGCTAGGCAAACCAGGAGCAAACTCGAGTGAAGTAGACTCTAATATGTCATCTATAAACATGCAGTATCTCTTGAGAAGGTAGCACATTGTTTCAACTTACTGCGCACAGTATAATGTTCAATATCGCATGGGTCTCCTGAATGATTATGCTGCACAGACTTAACCAACTCTTCTCTTGTTGTCATTGTGCATGTTACGGCTCTACCCTTGCAATGCTCAGTAAGTTTCCTTTTGCAACACCAGTATTTCTGGGTTTTGCTCTTTTTCTCCATGTAATATACATAACCTTCGATAGTCAGTAGTTCTTTTCCCTTGTTAGACATGACAGTGTTATACACTTTTCCAATTGTTCCTGATTGTGAATGTTCCATATCCGCCATGGTTTTCTATGAGTACTTTGTACGAACTTATTACATCAGTTCCAACATTTAAGGTACATCAATCAGCTATTCTGAATGTTGATCAACTGCCTGTGTGCCTTTGAAATCCATTTTAGCACAGTAGACCCATATATATATATATATATATATATATATATATATATATATATATATATATATATGTTTGTGTGTGTAGATATACACATATACAGTGGAAATGAAAAAGTGTACACACCCCTGTTAAAATGCCAGGTTTTTGTGATATAAAAAAATGAGACCAAAATAAATCATTTCAAAAATTTTCCCACATTTAATGTGACCTATAACCTGTACAATTCAGTTGAAAAACAAACAAATCTGTTATGGGAAAAATATAAAAAATAAAAAACATGCAATAAGCTGGTTGCATATGTGTGCACACCCTTAAACTAATACTTTGTTGAAGCACCTTTTTATTTAATTGCAGCATTCAGTCTTCTTGGGTAGGAGTCTATCAGCATGGCACATCTTGACTTGGCAATATTTGCCCACTCTTCCTTGCAAAAGAGCTTAAAATCTGTCAGATTGCAAGGGCATCTCTTGTTCACAGCCTTCTTTATGCCACCCCACAGATTTTCTATTGGATTTAGGTCTGGGCTCTGGTTGGGCCATTCCAAAACTTTAATTTTCTTCTGGTGAAGCCATTCTTTTGTTGATTTGGATGCATGCTTGGGGTCATTGTCATGATGGAAGGTGAAATTCCTCTTCATCTTCAGCTTTCTAGCGGACACCTGAAGGTTTTGAGCCAAAAGTGGCTGGTATTTGGAACTGTTCATAATTCCCGCTACCTTGGCTAAAGCCCCAGTTCCAGCTGAAGAAAAGCAACCTCAAAGCATGATACTGCCACCACCATGCTTCACCGTGGGGACGGTGTTCTTTTGGTGATCCTGTACAATTCAATTGAAAAACAAACAAATCTGTTATGGGAAAAATATAAAAAATAAAAAACATGCAATAAGCTGGTTGCATATGTGTGCACACCCTTAAACTAATACTTTGTTGAAGCACCTTTTTATTTAATTGCAGCATTCAGTCTTCTTGGGTAGGAGTCTATCAGCATGGCACATCTTGACTTGGCAATATTTGCCCACTCTTCCTTGCAAAAGAGCTTAAAATCTGTCAGATTGCAAGGGCATCTCTTGTTCACAGCCCTCTTTATGCCACCCCACAGATTTTCTATTGGATATAGGTCTGGGCTCTGGCTGGGCCATTCCAAAACTTTAATTTTCTTCTGGTGAAGCCATTCTTTTGTTGATTTGGATGCATGCTTGGGGTCATTGTCATGATGGAAGGTGAAATTCCTCTTCATCTTCAGCTTTCTAGTGGATGCCTGAAGGTTTTGAGCCAAAAGTGACTGGTATTTGGAACTGTTCATAATTCCCTCTACCTTGACTAAAGCCCCAGTTCCAGCTGAAGAAAAGCAACCTCAAAGCATGATACTGCCACCACCATGCTTCACCGTGGGGACGGTGTTCTTTTGGTGATGCGAAGTGTTGTTTTTGCACTAAAAGTACCTTTTGGAATTGTGGCCAAAAAGTTCAACCTTGGTGTCATCAGACCATAACAAATTTTCCCACATGCTTTTGGGAGACTTGATGTATTGTTCTGCAAATTTTAGCCAGGCCTGGATGTTTTTCTGTGTAAGAAAATGCTTATGTCTTGCAACCCTACCCCATAGTCCAGACATATGGAGAATAAGGGAGATTGTTGTCACATGCAGTACACAACCAGTACTTACCAGAAATTCCTGTAGCTTCTTCAGTATTGTTGTAGGTCTCTTGGCAGCCTCCCTGACCATAGGTTCATAGGTTCATAGGTTGGTACTAGGCTATCGGCCCTAGGGCCTATACAAGCCTAGCCATAACAATTCCCTGGTTATTTCTTCCCACACTATTTACATCCCTGGACCCCTGTCTAGCAGGGTGACTGATGTGATCCCCAGAGTGAATTTCCTTTCTCCCATCCAATTGTCAAGGTTCCTTTTGAAGAGGGCCAAAGAGGTGCTCTGCTTGACATGTATGGGCAGTCTATTCCAGAGTCTGGGTAGTCTCTGGGTCAGGAACCTATCCCTCCAGCATGTTTTGTTTATTGTGATGACAAGGTTTAGATCCCTGGAGCATGTGGCTCTGAGGGATTGGGATTTCTTTAAGTGTAGCATGTCCAACAGCTCTGGGTTTGACATGGCCTTGTATGTTAGGCAGAGATCGCCTCTGAGTAGATGATATGTGACAGAGTATAGCTGGAGTTTTTTTTAAAGTGGTTAGCGTAGGGCATCTACTTTAGGCCTGTGATTCTTTTAGTGAGGTATTTCTGCAGCCAGTTTTCATCTTGTCTTTTCATCAATTTTGGAGGGATATCCAGTTCTTTGCAATGTCATTATTGTCCCATATTTTCTCCACTTTTTAATGACTGTCTTCACTGTATTCCATGGTATATCCAATGCTGTGGAAAATTTTTTGAACCCTTCTCCTGACTGATACCTTTCAATAATGAGATCCCTTTGATACTTTGTAAGCTCTCTGCGAACCATGGCTTTTGCTGTAGCAGGCAACTGAGTAAATGTCAGGAAAATCCTACTAGTACAGCTGAACTTTATTTGGGGTTAATCAGAGTCTCTTAAATTGATGGCAGGTGTGTACCCAAGAAGACTGACTGCTTAATTAAATCAAAAGGTGCTTCAAGAAAGTATTAATTTAAGGAGTGCACACTTATGCAACCAGCTTATTGTACGTTTTTTATTTGTTATATTTTCTCCTAACAGATTTGTTTCTTTTTCAATTGAATTGTACAGGTTATAGGTCACATTCAAGGTGGGAAAAGTTTTGAAATGCTTTATTGTGGTCTCATTTTTTATATCACAAAAATCTGGCGTTTTAACAGGGATGTGTACACTTTTTATATCCACTGTGTGTGTGTGTGTGTGTGTGTGTGTGTGTGTGTGTGTGTGTGTGTGTGTGTGTGTGTGTGTGTGTGTGTGTGTGTGTGTGTGTATATATATATATATATATATATATATATATATATATATATATATAGATATATACACATATATGGGATCTGAAAGGATCACTGAACGGCAACATAACTGAAACAGATTCGGCCGGGCATACTTGCGCGAAAGTGCTTTTCACTGAAAAACACTTTTGCGTAAGTATGCCTGTTACGTAGATTGCACTACAGTGGGGATAAGGGAAAATTTCCTTTTCCCCACTGTAGTGTGACCTCAGAGCGAGAATATTTAAATAGGGGGTGTGGGGGGTGCAGGAGGGCTTGCCCCCCTGCAAAAATGTAAAAGTAATGTTTTATTTTTTTTTTAAACACACTTTAACGAAAGCGCTTTTTCGGTGAAAGCGCTTTCGTTAAAATGTGTTCGGTGATTGTGGATTCGGACTATTGAACTTTTGTTCAATAGTCCTAGATCCATAGATATATATATATATATATATATATATATATATATATATATATATATATATATATATATATATATATATAAAATATATACAGAAATCAGTCAATAAATCAATAAAAAAGTGACCAAAGAATGTGGGAGCAGAATACCAGGGGAAACAAATATGTAAAAATATTGCTTAGGAGGACTAATTTGAAATGTAATTAAATGATAGTGTTGCGATCATTTGAAAAGAATGAAAAATTGTACAAAATAACATTTAACGATGATTCTAGAATGTTGTTTTTGAATACTTATGAATGCAGTCATTTTAAGACATCTGAATCATTTTAAAGTCTGCAAGCATTTGTGTGTGTGTGTGTGTGTGTGTGTGTGTGTGTGTGTGTGTGTGTGTGTGTGTGTGTGTGTGTGTGTGTGTGTGTCTGTGTGTGTGTGTGTGTGTGTGTGTGTGTGTGTATGTGTGTCTAAAGTAAAGAAATAAAAAATGATAGCTTATGCCACGTGTGAAATGACAGACATTCATTACCATATTAGCATGTTGTACTTAAGATATTCCATTGCTTATCTAGTTAGACACACAAAAAAAAAATCATTTAAACAAAACCTGTCAAAAAAACTCATCAGCCACAAAATTTCATCTAAAGCAATGAACTTCCCAATAACATTTAATACCTTACATCCCAAACTAGGGTAGCAATAACAAACACAACATCCAATTTTAAAATAGTAAACTGAAATAGCTGCTAAAAATGCACAGCTCATATAATCATTGAGGGCTTCTCCCATTTCACATTACCACTTCATTATACTTAATATCTCCTTGACTGGACAACTGCAAAAGATGTAAACCTAAATATACTCCTATACGACATTACACAAAGTCTCTATAAACTGAATCCATAGCTCTCAACTTTCCATTTGCAAAATGAAGAATACTAGCCTGCATAATGTGGAACAAATAATGGCTTACGAACAGTTTCAACTAGGTAGGTCATAGAATGGTTAAAACATGCTGGTTTACTTACAAAAAGGACATTTTAATAAATTAATATGATTAATTTCAATTTACCATGCATACGAGTTAAAAACTTACTAAAAGTGAGTGTGTGACAGACCCTTTCAATGTGGAACTTCGAGGAACATGAATTTTTTAAGACCCCAGATGAGGTACTTTCCTTATAATGAAGTAGACTTGAAAGGTATGGCTGGATCATTAACAAAGTTTTCTTCACCAAGCTGTCCTCAAAATGTATAGCTGACAATCCTACGGAACTAATAAATAGACTTCCAGTTCATTTTCATCTCTTGGAGTTGTTGTTCTTAGCTGATGTCATGTTTTTTCAGACTATTCCTGTTCTGCCATCTATTAGATTTACTGGCAAACATAAACTGACATCTGAGTAAGCAAAATATGTCTGCTATCATGATAAGACAGCACATTATTACAGCCCAAAACTTCATGAAGCTGAGCAGCCTGTAACATGAAAGACATTCCCAACACATGGACCTCTAGAAGCCCCTTTGTGTGTGTGTCAGACTGTTCTGGGTGTCTTTTAAATGTGCTTATGGGCATGCCTGTCTGCTGAGGGCCACGCTGCCATGAAAGCAACCATGTAGTAAAAAGCCACTATTGCATTTAAAAAGTACCAGGTGGTGTACCATGTTAGTAATCATGCAAGCAATGTCTGAACATGATGCTGAATAAGTGCACTTAAGCAGGAAATATTGTTATCACTTTAAATTTCTAAAGACATTTAAGCCTGGTCAAGACAGCTCACAGCTAGAAGCCACTATGGTAGAAGAACAACTTTGCCAACAGCACAGCGAGCATAAATGCTATTCAGGCACGGGCATATAAGCAGTGCTACAGTGCAGAAGGTGCTCAGTAACATGCACGTGCCATTGTGCAAGACAGCGACAATGTCATGCCCTGAACTCAGCAGTCTTGGTTTAGAAAAGTGTTAGACACAACATAAAGAAGCCTGACATGCTGAATATTACTGTAATGTCACTATGTACACAACTGCAATCAGCACAGTGCATATCTGCACTGCATGCAGTAATATGCTACACAATATTAATACATTAGATATTAGACAACAATGCTTACAGGAAATACAATGTACTGCTAATAGACATCCATCTGATACAAAATAGAGTGTGTCAAGTACAGTGTGAAGACACATAGGCAGGTGTGTAATTAACCTAAAGATACATATTGTAACATTAAATAAGTACTGACACCACTGCCTTCAAATGTGATGCAACATGTGACCTTCATTACCGGATGCTTATAGCATGACTGTGTTGTTCATCATTTCACTGTACAGCACCATAGAACACCGATCATGCAGTGAATATGCTACAGACAATGGTTTTGTGCACTGACAAATCTAGAAGTGGCGAATACTGTAGATTAGACAATATGGTTAACCTGTTCTCTGTTATATATCATGGCAATCGCTACTAAAGAGATGCTCAGTGCAGCAAAGAATAAAGCAGCTAAAGTGATAGTGCTATGAACAGAAGAATCTCCACCTGAATTGTGGGAAGCTGTGGAGGTCAATGAAAGCTAGAAGCACACAAAGAATGATATCTGAAAGGTGACTGTAGAATTGTGAGACTTCTCTTTACCTGACCAACATATGCCACTTAAGTGGACATGTGAGCCATAATGAGCTACGACAGATAATGCAAAGACATAAGTGCACACATACATATGCGTGTTCACGAACATACATAGTCCGGCACATAGACACATTACAGTAATTAGGTACCTGCAGCACATATCATACAAGTAAGGTATCATGTGTATTACTGTAGTGGTAACACATCAGTCCAAGGCAGTAGAATGCTATACCCTACATGTAACAACACTGATTAGTGACATTCACATGCAGGGCATCAGCAGTAAACTTTAGCACAGTATCACATCATGGCTGTACAAATGTTGTTGCTTAAATCTGGAGCTGTTTTAAAACATATGACCTAGTTTGTCTTAAGTGGGTGTTCGTGCCTTTAAGCAGCACTAGTGAGAGGTAAAAAAAACAAGTCTTTATAATCAGCAGAAATGAGTTTGTGTGTTAGTTCTGAATACAGCTGAAGGATGCTTTGCTGCTGAATTTTGAAAACAAACATGTTGGATAAAGAAAGGATTGGTGTTTCTAAAATTCGAGTTGGAAGTATTGCTTTTGCTTAAAACCTTTGTGTTTTTAAAAGCATTAAAAAATTGTAATTAGGAATCTGAGCAGTGATTCTTTTTAGAGCAGGCACTGAAACAATTCTGCAATGAAGATTGTACATTTTTAAAGCCTGCAAATACATTTTTTTCATTTGACCTGTGATACAAAATCCCTGCAAATTAAAACCCTGGGTAGGATTCATGCCCAACTGCACTTAGTGCTTCTGTTGTGCTTTAATAATAGCTCATTATTTGATACTCATTAACCAGCTCTGTACTTCTTGCACACCCTCAAAGTAAGGGTAAGCAGCAGAATATGCTAATGAAGGTTTAAATAACAAAATTACATGCTAATTAAGGATTTCAGCATGGTGGAACTCTTCAAGAACATATAAGGTGAGCATATACATTCAGTGCTCCCTTTTGCCCTGAAATCCAAAACTCTTTGAAATATAGCCACAAAGACATTAAAATGTGAGGGGTTATTGATGCCATCATTAGCCTGTATGTGCAACAGGCTCTAATTCAAGGTGATGCCACTGTTGCTGCCGAACCGTGGCCAAGAAGGAGAAGAGTGTTCAAACACCATCTGACTTATCATGGACCTCTTAATACAGAAACTGAATAAAACTCAGTGAAAGAAATAAACTACAGAAAGTCAATAAAACCCAGAAAGTTAGAAGTTTGATAAAACAAATGAACACAGTAATTTGGACTGTCCATAGAGATCCATGCGATATAACAGAAGTAAACAAGATATATTACTGTGCAGCTAAATTAATAACTGATAAAGTTCTACCACAAGATCACAGGATAGTGAGGGGGAGAGAGGGGAGAAATCAAATACCATCATGGAAGTATTGAATAGGGAAAACTATAAAGCAATTTAGACAAGAAGTGTCACTGTTAGAAGAGTATAGAACAGGCAACAGATCAACAAAAACTCTCAGAGAGATAGACATGATAAAAGCAATGCACAGTATCAGAAAAGATCAGGATCTGTCTTGTATTATTGCAAATAATAAGCTAAAGATATCAGCACAGGCAGAAAAACTTAGAAGATATGCAGAAAAATATAAAGGAAAAGTACAAAATAAGCAATTTATTGATGACTCAAAAAGGGCGGCCATGGTGGTGCAGCGGTTAGGGTTGCTGCCTCACAGCAAGAGGTTCTCCAATTTGATCCTCTGCTGGAGTGCCTTCTGTCCAGAGTCTGCATGTCCTCCCTGTGGTCACGTGGGTTTCCTCCGGGTGCTCCGGTTTCACCCCACATCCAAGAACATGCTATAGGTGCATTGGATACTCTAAATTGACCCTAGGAGTGAGTGTGTGCATGTGTGTGCCTTCCCTGGAAGGTTGGGCACTGGGCTGGCAACTCGACACTGTAAAATTCCACTGCCAATCATGAGCAGACAGGTGATCCACTCTGGTGACCGCTAACTGGGAAAAGCCGAAAGAAGAAGACTGATGACCCAAAAAAAGTTTTTAGAGAATTGGGAAACAAGGCAAAAAGAATTGAAACACTATCAAAAAAGGAATAAATATATACATTTTGGAGAAATATCTATGAGGATCATGTGGAACATAACAAAGATGCTAAATGGATAGAAAAAGTAAAAGAAAGACTACAATGTTCAAATGTACAGGATATGAAATGGGATTAAGTAATGCCCAGAGAGATTGAAACAAAGTTAAGAAAAGCTTCTAAATGGAAAACCTCAGGCCCAGATGCAGTATCTAACTTCTAGTTAAAAGTATTAACATCTTTACAGAAGATTTAGCCATGAGTTAGACTCATTTATATGCACACCTTTACCAGACCCAAGCCTAGTTAACAATGGAAAAAACAATACTCCTACCTAACAATGAACCTGCAAGCTATCCTAAAAAGTACAGACCAATAACGTACCTTCCGATGACATATAAATTATACACTGGAATTGATGCCGACAGAGTTTATAGTCATTTAGCAGAAAACTCAATTGTGGCAATAAAACAAGAGGGTAATAAAAGAAAGTCATATGGAACAAATGATAGTTTGCTGTTAAATAAAGTCATAATGGAGAACTATAAAAAGGGGAAGAATTTAAGTATGGCATGGATAGACTGTAAAATAGAATTTGGCAGTATGACACACTCATGGATAAAAGAGTACTTAAAAATGTATAAGATAAGCCCTACACTGATCGATTACATTACAGTGACCACGAAACAGTGGCAAACCACTTTGCAGTTAAGCCATGATAAAGGATAAATTATTATTCCAGGGATAAAATTTCAAAGGGAAATATTTCATGGTGACTTTCTGTCACTACTACTATTTTGTTTCGCCTTTAACCCATTAAGTTGTCTATTTAACAGATTGGGTCATGGCTACAATTTGGCTCCCAGAAAACAACAAAGTATAAAGACTTCTTACCTTCTTTTTGTAGATGATTTAAAACTGTATAGCTCATCAGATGAGGAACTGAAAGCACAACTGCAAGTGGTCAAAACTTTTTCAGATGATATAAGACTGTCATTTGCTCTTGATAAATGTGCAAACATAACCTGTAAAGCAGGAAATCTGCAGCACCAAGAAGACATCAATTTGGGACAAAAATGTGATATCAAAGAACTTGAGCAAGAGGGAGTGTATAAATACTTGGGAACTGATGAAGTATCAACAATAAAGCATGAACAAATGCAAACAAAACTTAGTGAGGAATATTTAGAAGACTTAAATTAATAATGAAAACAGCGATGACATCTAAGAACAAAGTCCAAGCTATAAACCAATGTGCACTTCCTGTCCTAACTTACAGTTTTGGAGTGACTGACTGGCCCCAAAAGGTTTTGGATAGATTAGATAGGAAAACAAGAATCAGTGCATACCAAGATTATATATTCCCAGTTTGAATGAGGGATGAGCCTCCTCAAAATTGATTACATGTATTAATCTGCAATCGTGGGACTGCATACATATCTCACCCAACCACAGTGAAAGTTTTAAATATGAGGAGAATAAGTCTAAGATGACTTCCCTGCTTAGCTTAGCAGAAGCATATCAGTGTCAAGCGGGAATGGAAATCAAACCAGAAGTAGAGAAAAGTGACAAAAAGCAAAAAAACAATATAAGATAAAGGATCAGATGAGAAGGCAAGAAATGTGGAAAATGCATACATTTAGTTGCAAGTATAGAAAACTCTTGGAACAACCTCATGTTGATCAGAAATGAACACAATGATAGTTAAGGAGAGGTGAATTTAAATCAAAAGACAAAAAGGTTAACATTGGTGCCCCAAGATAGTGAACTATGAACACTTTGATTTAGAAAGTCCATTGAACATGTGGGAGAAGCAGACAAATGTAGGTTTTGCAAAACAGAATTGGAAACAATCACATATCCTGTTGCTGGTTCTGGTATACTAATGGCTAAAAGACTTTATACAGAAAGGCATAATAATGTGGCAAGACTGTTGCATTGGGGAATGTGCAAATAATAAAATATTGAAGTAGATGAAAAACACTGGAAACATGAACCACAAAGCATTATAAAAAATTAAGTTTATGTCACATGGGATCATCCATTGCCAACAGTGCAAAACATAGATGTGAGAAACCAGATATATTAGCCCATGAAAAGAAGACAAAAGTAGCACTGATCATTGAAATTGCTACACCCAGTGACTACAGTGTCTTACATACAGAGGCACACAAAGTCATAAAATACAAGGATTTCCAGGTAGAAATAAGGGCAATGTGGAAGGATTCCCAGACAGTTCCAATAGTAGCAGGAGCAATGCATCTTATAAAAAAAAGAATTTCCAATTTAGATATGTTACCAGTACATGTAACTCCATGTGAGTTGCAGAAGGAGTCATTACTGAGTACATTGCCGGTGCAGTGAAGAGCTCTTCTGGATAACATCAAAGACTGAAACAATACTAATTTCGTGAACTTGAATCATACTTTGATTTAGGAATGGAGTCCATTCCTATTATGGTATTAGAAGCCCAAAAGACTTGGAGAAATTAAAAAAGAGAGAAACTGTGGAGCAATACAGGGTTGACAGAGATACAATACAGGGAACATGCACCGTCTGTTACCCTCACCTGAAACCTCAGGGAAATCATGGAGTATTATGAACACTAGCTACAAGGACTTTTCAGAATCCCACAGGATATAAATTAGGGGTGTCACAGACCTCAGCTTCTAGAATCTTACATCAATTTCTATATGCAATACTACAACATGCAAGGGATCATATCTGGTCCCCGTGGACACCCAGAGGAGAGCGCCACAACCATGCAACAATTTTATGCCACAGAATGCTTCCCTGACATTTTGGAGGCCATATACTGCACACACATAGTAATAAACATCCCACTTAGAGAACAGGGAAAGGGGTACATAACAGAAAAAAATATCAGGTTGTCTGTAACACCCAAGGTGTCCACTAACCCTGTCAGTTTCCATGACTCACACATATGGCACACCTGTGACCTGTACACAAGGTTTGCTACTGGTGACTTTCCACAAGGACATCTAGTGGGGATGCAGGTTATGCATTAGAACCTTGACTCATGACACCCATGAGAAACCCACACAACCCCACTGAGCAAGAATGCAACAATGTTCATGCTCAGACTAGGAATGTAATAGAATGTGTATTCATCTTGCTCAGATCAAGGTTCCAGTATCTTGACACATCATGAGGTACCCTGCAGTATGATCCAGCCACCTCTGCCAAAATACTCACAGTCTGTTCCATATTGCGTAATATAATGCTTAGTAATTAGCTTCAACAAAGACAACAAGACCCAGGACCACACACAGTGCCAGCAGCTCCAGCAGATACAGATGAGGAGTTTGAGGGAGAACCACCAATTACAGATGGTGCTGGCAAATGTAGGAGTGCACAATGTGGCATGGCTCTGGCTAAGAGTCAAAGAATGGCCCTCCCTTAGTAGGTCTTCCATTACAGACACTGTCTGATCCAGTGTATCATTCTTCCTGTCCAAGGAGTCACCCATAAAGTTCAGGCAGTCTTGCACATCAAAATGCACAGCATGCAGTACTTGGACTATCTATTCACAGACTCTGGTGGAACTTCCCTGTGTCTCCACGATCACTATGCACATATGTTACATGGCACCTAGCAACATACCAACATCAGGAGATGGGCAAACAGTATGCCTCATTCAAGCACCCCTACCAACACCCCTGTGTGGTACTTCACTCTCACAATGTCTATGAGGAGACTCAGCTAGTTCTGCAGCTGGAGTAACCATATGACCCTGATCAGCTGTGTCAACCTCAACCTGTCCTATGTCTGAGGACTTCGTGTCATGGATATGCATAGGCTTACTGGCCGTGTCTATAATATGAGCAGGGGGTGTGGAATCCACCAGTCAGACTGACTCTCTGCACCCTAGCCTGTGCCTCTGCATTACCACCACCAACTCCACTATCATCATCAACAGAGGCAACTGATACTCTTGACATAAGGTGGTAGAAGTTCCACAATGCCAGTGGGAGGATCATCTATGATAACAACTAATTCAAACAACAAGAAGAGAAATAGAATAATTAAATGATAAAACTTATGAAATATAAAATATAATTTAAGCAACACTAGATGCAAACACATGTAAAAAAAAGGACTTTAACTTATACATAACTCTACTTTATGTACAGTAATAAGGGGAAAATGTGCCTACCATGTGCAGGTGGTCTTCCAAAATCAGTACCAGATGTGCATGTACAGGGGAAATGGATATGAAAGCTGGATAAGTATCATCATGCAAATGACACAATAGTCACAAAAGAATCCACTTTAGAATGGTACAATAAGAAACATTCTATTCTCCAGCATCCTTCTTCACCACTCTCTCTCATGCTTAGTCTCTCTTCTCCCCACAAGTCTTACTCTCTATAGAGATATATAGAATACAACATATAAAGCTATATACAAGATACATTATTTCTTATATGTCATACCTAGAAGTTCAGCAGTAGACACACTTTGGTTTTCCTCCACCTCAGCACAAACATCAATGAATCTTTCTGAACCTCTTGATCAGTTGTCTAGATCTCTGACAGTGGATAGGAACTCTTCTATCACAGTCAGTAGTGGTTCAGTAGCAGGACCACCACCAGTACATGATACCTGGCACTGAGCAGCAGTTCAGATCTCATGACAAAATCTTGTGAGCTTTTACCTTAGACCACATTAGCCCACAAATATCCTTAAGTCCGCTGTGCTATAGAAAAACAGACTAAAAGTAATAAAGTGTGATACAATTACTCTTCCATATCTATTAGTTTGTTGGATGCCATGCACAGTCTAAGGTATGTTACGACTTATATAAATGTTATGAAGCTTCTGCCCACATTTTCCCTTTATGCCACTTCTTATCAGTGAACTTTACAATGTGCAATTTAAACTTACTAAAGTATGAGTCCATATGTGGTGAGCTGAGATAATCTTCTGATCTGTACACTATTATTTTAAACTGAAAACTGTTTGTATCCAGATGTATGTAATATAGCTATGTGTAATATTAATAGTACATGTGTAACTTTGTGCTACATATATTATTAACCCCTCCACTATCCTCTTTATGTCCTTATCATGTTTCCACTCTCCTACCCCCTTCTGGATCCATACTGGAAGCACTTTATTGTACACAGTAATACCTGGAAATTGTACAGAGTTTCAAAGGATGGCCAAACGTATGTGTCTTATTGTTTGCCTTTGTATGTACAGAGCCTGAAAGAATAATCATGATGGCAACCCTAAGATTTATTCAACACAAAAATGTGCAGAACTGTCCCATAAAGAAACGTATTTGTATATTTCTACCCTGTCTCCAAATGTCTCCTTCGTTCCACCCCTTGTGTATCATCAGTCTGTATCCTCATTATTTGCATGATGCCTGGCACAGAGCAGCTCTTGTAACTTATGAGAAATGGCAATTCACAACTTACAGAAAACATTTTGTGAGTTTTTGTCTTCGCCAGATTAGTCTGATGCTATTTGCACTACTGTGCTTAGCATCACTGCTCTGTGTAAAGACAGGTTGATAGCAGTACGAGGAGACAATTATTATCATCTCTTGAGCAGGCTGCAGAGCTGAATGTGCACCATATAGGATTTCTCTTTGCAAATATTGTCATGAAGCATGCTGCCCAAAAACATCCTGGCTTCATACTGTTTCTAGTGTCCATTCTTCCACCAGTATTCATATGATTGGTCCCTCGTGTGTTTCAAAATCAATCACACCATGCTAAACCTGCCAAGAAATTACTGCAGGACATTAGTCACAATCAAGCCTTTATGTGTTAAGCATAGTACAATAGGTACATTTGGACAACATTTCTGCTATACACACATAAGGTGATAGGATCAATGTTTCATTTCCATCCATGTTCTGAAGTATATTATGAGTAATACATGTCTTTTATACATGCATTGACTTTATTACTCAGTCATGTCTTGCAAACACATACAGTTGCATAACAACAATTACAGCATGCATCAAATAAATGGGTAGTCACTAGACATGAGGTCTGTGTAGCTATAAACCTGTATAATCTATATAAAGATTCATGTAATGCAAGTATCCTGAGAAATGTGTAAATCGTGATGCATAAAATCTACCACATTTCTATTCTGCATTGGATCATTTATCATGCTGCTGGATGTAATGTACATCTTCTATGATGCTCAAATTGTCATTACTGTGATGAAGCCTGATGCCTATATTCCCTTGTGCTTCATTCTTTTGTTATTGCCCCATCAAACAAGTAATTGTAAGACTGTGAACTAACATTTCCTGCGTGGTGTGTTGAAATAATTCACATGTCTGTAGATTGCCTTTTGCAAAGTGTCAAGGGTTTGAATCCAGAACTATGCAAATGTATTATTTAATGTTTTATTTATAGTATTATTATTATGTGTGTAACTGTTGGCTATATATGTTATTAAAACAACATTATCCTGCTTATGTCTTAACCATGTTTCAATTTTTCTAGACCTGCTAGCTCCATACTGGGAAACTTTCTTGAACAGATCATGACAGAATAATTATGATAGCAAACCTTAGAGTAAAACAACACAAAGATGTGCAGAAATGGCGTATAATCAAAACTCGTCCTCCATCCCTATCCCTGCTTTTCACTCTTTTCCTCATTTGTTTGTCCTCAGGTTTTGCACAGAGTTTGCATTGTTCACCATTGCTGACTACCATGAAATTGCATTTCATGTCTTATGGCAGAAGCTGAAGATTTTAATTTTGACCACACTAACATAGTTCATGTCACACAAATTTGCTTAGCTCCACTGCACTACAGAAATATAGGCTAATAGTTATTGTAAGATACTGTATTTTTTAGGCTGCTGGGTGGACTACCTTATGGGATGTTACACTTGTCATCACTGTGACAAAGCCTTGTGGCTACATTTTTATTTGCTTCAGTCTTTTGTCACTGTCCCTTCAAATGTGTGATTTTAACTTAAGAAAGTATGAATTCCATTTTGGGGCAATACAAAGCCAAAGCACTGGTTCTTTAAGGCTAAAAGTTAATGTTTTCTAAAAGTATGCAAGTTGTTTTTCACATCTGGGAAGGGAAAAAAAAGATAAAAAGAAGAACAGACACCAATTAGTGTAAGCGGGAGAACAGGCAGTAACATATATCTTAGTATGGTTAACTTCAGCTTTAAGTTAGATAAGACCTGTGTTTGTAGCTGTCTGTTTGGGACATTTGTTCCTATTAGGACGGTTAAACTTTATTTGAAGATGTAGATAGTTTTCTGTACTTGTCTTAAGTTAACAGGTTATTGGGGTATTATGGGTGTATTTGCTTTTTGTTTGAGGGTTTTCATAAAAACAAAAAGTCTTGTGAAATGTGACATAGGTTCAAATGGAGATGATAAGGGGAAAACTGTCAAAACATCAACCTGCCAAAAATTTCTAAGTGCATGTATCACAAAAGCTGGAAATATATACAACAGATTTTTGTAAATGTCTAATAGGTGGGAATAATGACTTCTCACAGCAATGGTTACACTTTTACATATTATCTTGGAATGTGAATGGTCTCACAGGTATAGATGAAAAGGAAAGACTATTTAACTATATTAAGAAATGCAGGGTGCAAATAATAATGCTACAGGAAACACATTTGGAACAAACTGAGCATGCAACTTTGATAAAAAAGGATTTCAGAATGAGTATTCAGCAGAATATCAGTGACAAATTAAAAATGAGTACTTATATTAATAGGTTCATAGGTTCATAGGTTGGTACTAGGCTATCGGCCCTAGGGCCTATAGAAGCCTAACCATAACAATTCCCTGGCTATTTCTTCCCACACTATTTACTTCCCTAGACCCCTGTCTAGCAGGGTGACTGACATGACCCCTGGGGTGAATTTCCTTTCTCCCATCCAATCATCAAGGTTCCTTTTGAAGAGGGCCAAAGAGGTGCTCTGCTTGACATGTATGGGCAGTCTATTCCAGAGTCTGGGAAGTCTGTGGGTCAGGAACCTATCCCTCCAGCATGTTTTGTTTATTGTAATGACAAGGTTTAGATCCCTGGAGCGTGTGGCTCTGAGGGATTGGGATTTCTTTAAGTGTAGCATGTCCAACAGCTCTGGGTTTGACATGGTCTTGTATGTTAAGCAGAGGTTGCCTTGGAGTAGACGATATACGACAGAGTATAGCTGGAGTTTTTTAAGGCGGTCAGCATAGGGCATCTGCTTTAGGCCTGTGATTCTTTTAGTGAGGTATTTCTGAAGCCTTTCCAGTTTTTGCAGATGTCTTGAGAGGTACATACCAAATGGGGTGTTGTATTCTATAATGGGTCTAATGAGGGATGAGATTAACATTACCAAACTATTGAATATTTTCGATCATACATTATTAAAATATAAAAAAATTGCAATTGGAAGTGGAATATTTTGTTGAATGCCTAAAATCTGAACTAGTACCAAAAGGTTTAAGAATATGCCAGTACCCTACGGGACTTATCCCTGACTCACAGTTCCATTTGGATCTAATGAAATTATTCAATAAACAGGGACTAGAACTGCTGGATATTATGTGTAAGAATTACACTATCACAGCAGATGAACTGAAAGAATCCATAACAGTATTGGATGTGCAAATCAAATCTCACCTGGATTTTGATAGGTATAAATACGAATATACCCATATTTTCCAAACAATAGATTCATATATGAATAAAGCTAAAGCTATAAAAATTAAGAAGCTTGAGCATGACCGTTTACAATACCAAAATGGCATGGCTTATCCACGCCCATCACCAGCACAGCAATGGAAAATAAGAGAGGGCGTAGCAGAAGGAACTGTCAATCCAAACACTAATCCGGGCACTTCCCATGCATACAAATGACAAGGATTTAATACACAAGAATGAAACGCTGGGGAGAATGTAGGTTATGAAAGGCACCAGAATGACATAAATACGCAATCAGATTTCCCTGCAAATGGTGTAGAAAATGAAGGTGGGCTACGTAGGAGTGAGCGGTTGCAGAATGAGAATGTAAATAATAACAGCAGCAACGAAATTTTGAACACTAACAACCTGTGGTCCAACAACCAGCAGGGTTTTCAGAGGGGAAGAACACAGAACAAACGCAACCAATGGAAGAAACACAACAAATTGAAATGAATGAGGTAACAGAGAGTGTATTTACAAATAATTTTACATTAACTAAAAACTCTGAAGGGGACTTTTCCATATATAACTTTTCCTCAGTGGACGTCTCTGTTGAGTTGGCAAACCTATTGGCAAAGGGTTTTACCTTTGTTCCATCGAAAAGACTTAATGTTACTAACTGCATAATTGATTTAAAAATGTATGCTAGAAAATTGAATCTAGCAATATTGTTTGGTAACACAAACATGGAATATACATAACAATGTAGAGTTTCTAGCACATACAATCCACCCCTGCACAATCTTATATACACTTTTGAAAAAGTATGTGAATTAGATTTTAGACATTTTGACTTATGGAAAAAGGAGATGGTAACAAAGGGGAACCTAACAAAGGATGAACATGAATGTATGAAATATTTGAAAGAAACTAGAGTCCGTATTATGAAACCAGACAAAGGTGGTGGTCTGGTGTTTATGGGCCCAGTTGATTATGAGAATAAAATAGAATTTTTACTATCTTCTGATTCATATACCAAAGCTTCCTTGAATGAATATAATCAGGCTAACCAAAGAATAAAGATATATATCAATGATTTGTTTATTGAAGGAAGAATTGATCTTGATATGTATAATTATATGATTATGCCTGCACCCATAGCTCCTACAATATTTGGAGTGCCTAAAATTCATAAAAATCTAATTGACCCACCATTTAGACCATTGTAGATGGCAGGAACTCTGCAACCTATACATGTGCAAAAGTGGTCGACTCATTTCTTAAGAAATATGTACTAACAGAAACTGGAATATCCAAGAACTTCTGGTTATTCTTAGAAAAGATTAATGAATTAGAATTTAATGAACAACACAACCTATTAACAGTAGCTGTAAAGGATCTTTACACTTCAATACCACTAGAACTAGGTATTGAATGGGTCACTCTTAACCTTAGGAATAAAGGTGCCCTGCTATCAGAAATAGCGTTAGTGGAAGAATTATTAGATATTGTGTTGTCACATAATTATATATATTTTAAAAACTTTTATCACCAAAAAAGAGGAGTGGCCATGGGGTCTCCATGTGGTTCTAGTTTTGCGAATCTAGTCATGAATTATTGGGAATGCTCCTTTGTGTTTAATAATGATGAAATTAATGCACAAATAGTGTATTTCACACTTTTTTGGATGACATATTTATATTATTTAATGGCGGTAAAGAGCAAGCAAAATATTTAGTTGAATACTTCAATCAGAGTACAGAATTTCTTGAATTCACATATAATTTCGATGAAAATCAAATCCCATTTTTAGATGTACTATTAGTCAAAAATAACTTAGATAAAATGTATGAGGCAAAAATATATAGAAAACCCTCCTACTCAAACACATTCTTACATTTCTCAAGCGCTCACCCCTACCACCAAAAGAAATCCGTGGTAAAGGGACAATTAGTGAGAGCGGCGTGAATGGTTTCAAAAGAGGAGGATTTTATTAATGAATGCCAGCTACTAAAACAAATGTTTACCAAAAGAGCATACCCAAGTGTTTTTCTGGACAATATCATAAAAGAAGTAGTAAGAAAAAGATCTAATGGTACGTATAAACCTATACTTGGTAATGTTATGGCTGAAAATATAAGTATAGTAGAAAATTCTAGTAGTCTAGAATTCCCAGTGGAGACATCTTTGAGAAGTACGAGAACAAATGGCCCATCATCTTTTGCTTCTAATTTTGTTTTAACATTCAATGTAGACTATTGTTATATAAGGAACATTGTATGTAAGAACTGGAATATTCTTACGGAAGCTAAAGAATTATTGGAAAAATTGGGTATTACACCAAGATTTACCACAAGAAGGGACAAAAACTTGTTTGAATGTATACATAATATGGATACCAACCGGAGAGGTATGCAACAATGTGGTTCTTGCCCTTATTGTAGATATATCCTGGTGGGAACATCACTATCTGTTAACAACAAAGAATTGACAAGTAATAGGAAGTACAACTGCAATTCAAAAATGGTAGTCTATCTCGCCAAGTGCCAATATTGTCCTTGTTTTTATGTTGGCAAGACAATACATAGGCTAAGAAACAGGATATATGAACACAAATACAGTATAAGTAGACTTAAACAAGATAATGCATTAGCTAAACACATCCAAGAATATCCTAATCATGAATTTAAATTTTGGATACTGGATCAGGTGGTAAAGACTATGAGAGGGGGACCACTGGAGATAGAGCTAGAGAGACTGGAATTGATATGGCAAGTTCGATTATATGCATACACCATTCCTGGTATAAATAATATGTGTTCCATAATGCCTCTACTAAAACTAAAAAGTTTATGTAGATAAACATATGGACACAGTTACAGAACACTAATTAAATTTGGTAGTTAATTATTGAAAAAATATACATGTATATGAAACATCCTAATAATGTTGTACCAATTATGTATGTATTTACTCATTTATATATTAAATGCACTTTATAGAAATGAATTACATAGGTTATAGGTATTTGTCATGATAGGAAAGCAAAAACAAGCTGCTTACTAACTTATTTGGTCAGTCTTCAAGTCATTTATAGTTTACCTATCTAATATTCATTTACACTTGATTATATATGGTGATAAACAAGATAGGATATAAACAGGATTTTAGAAATGTTTTTAACTAATTTTATATTAATGAATCCTAATGGAAATCAATGTATTTTACTTTAAATAAGTGATGTAGAATATCAGGTGACCTAACTGTTTTATTATTTAGATGTTTTAATTAACTTGTATTGTATCTGAGGAAGTTCAAGTATTGCTATTGAACGAAAAGCGCTTCATAATAAATCGCATTGTAGCTATTAAGCATGGTTACCATGATTGGTTTTTGGGTTTGAACTTTCATTTTTTTATTTGTATAATATGGATGATTACAGTGGGACAATGACCTCCTTTTTTCTGGATGAAAAGTACTTAGTGATGAGGTGTGCCACATAGAAGGATTTCCTGACTGTTGTGGCGATGATATTGGAGGTCCAATAGCAATAGATGGGGGAAGATAATAATGCTAAATTTGTGGTAGTAAAAGGTTTCTGGCAAGGGATGAGGATTATGTTGGCATGCATTTATATTCTGCCTAAAACTGTTATTACAGAGCTTAAAAACATTTTGGGAGAAATAATCAGCTTTTAGCAGAGAAAATTACTTATAGGTCATGCCTGGAATTTGATTTGCAACATTAAGGATGTATTGGGGGCTATAAGGGAAAATATAACAAAAAAGGGTAGATTTATAAAGAAATTTATGAAAATATTTGGCACGGAAGATGTGAATTTGGTAGTAAAAACTCTAAGAGAGTTTACATACTGTTCCCCAAGGGCTAGACTAGACACAAATTATACTTCAGTGGAACATGTGCATTTAATTGAGAGAAAGGTCTCCAGAAATAGATGGCATTCCAGTGGAAGTTTGGAAACTAAGAGGTAAGAAAGTGATAAAGACCTGGAAGGTTTGGTTTAATAGCATTTTTAAGGAGGGGAAGCACCAACATCTTGCAAAAAAAGTTGTGTTGGCTGTAATACCTAAAGACGGTAAAGACCTACCAGGTCCAGCCTCATACAGGCCCATTTCAATTTTAAACTATGATTATAAAGTAAATGGATAAATAACTCAAGCAAGCGTTGACAGAGTGAGAAATAACCTTCTATGTGTAAAAAATCCAAGTAATCCGGTCTTCTGAGACAAATAATTCAGTTTATTACACAGATAAACCACGATAAGCGCTTTCACTAACTAGTAGCTTCTTCAGATCACAAACAGGAAGCACAGGAACCATGTGCTTTAAATATCTGCATGTTAATTAATCAACCAACTTTTAAAGCAGAAGCGCCATAAAACCTAAAAACTAAATATATAAACATAAAATCATCTCAAGATGCAACAGAAATAAACAATGGTGTATGCATATTACTTTTAAAAAATTAAAATAACTAAAATAACTTCATTCCATAAGAAACAATAAAAATTGATGTAAATATAAGAACATGTTGTGAGCAGCATAAAAGTTGATTAATTAATTAACATGCAGATATTTAAAGCACATGGTTCCTGTGCTTCCTGTTTGTGATCTGAAGAAGCTACTAGTTAGTGAAAGCGCTTATCGTGGTTTATCTTTATAATAAACTGAATTATTTGTCTCAGAAGACCGGATTACTTGGATTTTTTACACATAGAAGGTTATTTCTCACTCTGTCAATGCTTGCTTGAGTTATTTATCCATTTACTTATCTTTTTTATAAGCAAGCGTGCTGTGGCAGTAACCAGCATTTTTAATTTACCTTTCAACGCTATGATTATAAAGTGTTTATGTCTATAATGGCTAAAAATGACAAAAGTGTTTTCAAAATGGATAGATATGGATCAATGTGCTATTGTGTAGGGGAGGAAAACATTTGACAACATTAATAGAAAAACGAGGATCCAAAGGGAAGCAGAATATAAGAAAATGTCACTATTCCTGGTGGGTCTTAATGCATAGAAAGCAGTCAACAGAGTAAGCTGAGATTTTATGAGTATGGGAGTGGAAGCATTTGCATTCTCTGATACAGTAATATGGTTAATTAGGAGGATATATGAGGGATTGGAGACAAAAATCAAAGTGGGAGGGTTCCTCTCTGATATGTTGTCTCTGAATAGAGGAAACAGGAAGGGGTGTCCCCTTTCCCCTTTGTTATTGAGGAACCAGGAAAGAGTGTCCTCTTTCCCCTTTGTTACTTGCATTAGATTTAGAACCATTGGCAAATAAAATAAGGGACTTGGAAATTCAAGGCTATAATTGGTATGGTAATCACAAAAAAGTTGGCCTTATTTGTAGATGATATTACTTTGTACTTATGAAACCAGAAAAGGACATCTCAGCATTGTGGAACATTCTGAGACAGTTTCATGTTTTTCCAGGATATAAAATTAATGCAGACAAAACAAAAGCTATGGCTATAAATTATGTACCCACACATGAATTGGTTCAGCAATACCCATAGTTATGGAGATACAATAAAATGAAGTATTTAGGAGTATAGGTTAAAAAGGAATGTGTTATGGCATCTAATGATATGTGGGAAGAGACTAAACAAAAGACAATACAAAAAATTGAGAAACTGGAAGCTCTTGTTTATGGATATGGACAGCAAGATAAAAGCAGTGAAAATGTATTAGCCCCTTTAGTTTTATATATAGTCAGACATAGTTTTATCAACCAGAGAAGTTGTGGACAATAATTAATACACAGTTTAAAGATTTTATTTGGGAGGGGGGAAGAGGACAAGTGGGCTAAGCTGATCCTGCCAACAGAACAAGGTGGTTTAGGTTTACCTGATTTAAAGAGATATTTTAGAGCTACACAGTTAAGGCTCATATACATAATACAAGCAGTAAGCTATAATGCAAAGTGGAAAAGGGTGATGATGAAGCAGAAAGAAAACCTCAAGAATAAGGAGATAGTGAGGTTTTGGATGCAGATCCCCAAGGAGAATACCAACAGCCATACAGAATATTATATTCTGCTACTTTATAATGATAAAGTAGCAGAAAGTTTTCCAAAAACTAAACCAACACAAGAATGGAGATAGAAGATTTCACTGATAGGGATGAATGTAATTTGGGGTACAGAAAATAGGCAAGAGGAGGCTGGAATTTACCAGAGATTACTAGCAAAGGAACCAAGGTATTTGGAGCAAATAACTACAAATGGGAAAGTTAATAGAATGGAACAGGTCAAGAAGACATTTGGACTGCAGGCTAGAGACTGCCTTCCCTATCAGGGAATGATATCAGAGTATAGGCAAAGAGAAAGGGATAGGGGAATCCTAAGAGAAATACCTTCTCCGATAGATTTTTTAGTTGAATCTAAAACAAACACTGCTGTTAAAATGGGATAGTTAGTAGGACATATAAAATTGCACCATACCTATAGGAGTCAATCCAAGGAAGTTAGAAAAGTTTTGGAAAAGAGACTGGATTAGTAACTCACAAGGAAACAATTGGTGACATATGTATGGCTCCCAAATATGCAACAAGGTTTAGAAGATTTACTTTTTGCTTGTAAGTATTTGCATATGTATTTTTGTATGCCCCAAGTAGACAACAAAGATTTTTTCGACAGATAGATGGCAAATATTGGAGGAGTGGGGAAGAAAAACTAGGAACATATGTTTTGGGAGTATAATCAGTTGGCAGATTTTCTTAAAAATCCTACAGAGTACTTTGACAGAAATATTGAATGAGTAATTGGGTGTAACTACGGAAATGATTTTTGAGCTGGGACACAGGATCTGAATTGCCTGGACACAGAAAGCCATTTACGTTTAATTTTGGTGGCTGCCAAAAAAGCAATTACTAGAAAATGAAAATCAAAGTCTAATCTATCTGTACCTGAAGTAGTGAATATTGTAATAGAGATAAAAGAAATTGAAGTGGGATCTTTTGAAAAGAGTAGAAGTAAACTATATAGAAAAAAAATAGAAATTGTAGAAAGAATACATGCAGAATAAGGTCTTATAGGAGGAGTGAGGATTAATGGAAGTTAGGACTTGAGCAATTTATGTAATGCTGGATTGATAATTGTATAAAAGCATGTATGTGATGTATAATGTTTATAACTGTGAATGTCAACATGGTTTGTTTTCTTTTATTTAAATGCATGTTTGCCAATGTCTTAAGTGATTATTCAATAAAGGTGTTAAAAAGATAAATGTGATGCCCTATGTGGTGAAATTAGTTAATCCTTCTTTCTTTACCCTTTTATTTTATACTGCCAAGAGTTTGAATCCATATGTGTGTCATACAATTAGGTAATATTTTCACTTCTTAATACCATGTGTTTGTGTGCTGCAGATGTTATTAACCCACCACTGTCCTCCTTATGTCCTCATTATTTTCCACTGACCTGCCCCTTCTTGGCGCATAATGGAAACACTTTATTGTACACAGCAATACCTCTTAAATACACAGATTTTCAAAGGATGTCCATGTCTTTGCATCTCAATGTTCTTTGTGTTCATCAATAAATTTGTAAATGTCTGACAAATTGCTGATACATTTCATTTGTAAATTTACAGATGTCAAACAATGCATGCTAACATGAATCCTATTATCCTAGCCAAGTTCCAGTTTTATAAGGGCAGTATTTACAATTTGTCCCTAATTACTGGCTTTTGCCACCCAGTACATATTGGATTTGTCACCCAATATTTTTGTTTTACTTTGGATGTTGTATGTACAGAGCCTGACATAAGAATCATGTCATATAAACGCATACAATTGCATTGCAATTGCAACATGCCTCAAATAATTTGACATTCACCACATACGTATGAGGACTGCAGCATTATACACCTGTATCATACATCTAATAAGTAAAGTACTGCTACGATCATGAGAAATGGGCAAATGATAACACATGGAACATTAACATAACACATATGTGTTCTAGATATCATAAGAATCTTAACAGTTTCTATGTTTATACTCCATATTTGCACAGAGGTTGCCATGGAATGACATAAACTACTGCTAATTGAAGTTCTAAGTTCAACACCTCAAGATATGATTATGCATGTGATAGTACATTGCCATCAGCCTACACAGATGAACTTCTACGTGTGTTAATGGACTTTTGTTGGCAACTTTACAAATGATTACTGTTTCCATACTTAGGCAAAGAAAGTGGTTAAGGCCCAGTTAGAGGGCCTCATTTTAAGGCCTCGTATTCCAAGTTTGAGAATCTATATACATTACCAGAGGAAACTGATGTAATCCCCTCAAGGGTGTTCTTCAGGATGCAAGCAATATTCCTGCTTCTGTGGTGTCGATGGTTGATACATATTTCTTTGCAATCTGCATTGGCATTTGTTTGAGTCTGACCAGTTGCAAATGCTGGAGTCTGTCATTGTTTGCTCATAAGCATTACTTATTTTCCAAATAATAATGCTCTGTATTGCATTTCTTCATACAAACATTTATGTATTACCATAATTATTTTGTTCACACTCTAAAGCTTTATAGGACATGAGAGCTCCTATAACAGTTTTTCACTCCAGTGGAGCTCTGGAGATTTGTATTCTAATTTTGAATGACTACATAATGAACATCCAATATTAATTGTAATATTTTTTGTAAACTTAATGCGTCAGTAATCATTCAAGCTACACAAAATATATGTTGTCCATCTGCAAGCTTCCATTTGCAGCTATTCAGTCGTGTTACTTCAAGACATTTAGAAAAAATATGAATATAATGGCAGCATAACTGTATGGACAACAATTAATACATTTAGCGACACTAGACAGAGGTCAAATATCAGTGCAGTAGTATTTGCTCTTAACGCAAGCTTTAAGACAATCTTTTCAACTAATATGTAGCATAGTCTTGGAATTATTATTCAAAGTATCAGCTGGCAGCACTAAATGCAGAAACTACCAGAGGAGTCAATAGGCTTTAATGAGCTATTGTGTGTAACTCACTGCAAAATCATTAGACAGTGTGCACAAGTTCATGTTATAACATTTTCTTGTGTGTTTGTGTCGTTTAGTTGAAAAAAGATACTCTTTGTTGAAATTCCTTGTGAACATGCCCAGTATAATGATGTAATAGATATGCACCATGCAGCAAAGAGAAGTATAATTACAGAATGTCATGAAATATTTCTTTTCATTTCTTGCGCTTGGTCAGGTCATAATTGAATTAACTATTTCTTATTCTCAACTAATATGGAATATCTGCAGTTAGAGACTTCATACATACACAAGCTGAAGAAACAACATCTGCTCTACTTATTTGTACTTTATTGGAACTCATTCTTGACTATAATGTTTTTTTATATGAGGATGATTACTATTGGCAGAAGTGGGGGTTGTCATGGGCACCTCATGTGCCAGTAGTTATTCTAACACTGTCTTGCCTCAGAGGCAAATGTGGTATATATCCAATGAGATCAATCCATGGGTGAATGACATTGTATGCTATGGTCATTTTGTGGACGACATATCCCTTATATGGTGAGCAGATGAGACCAACTTTTTTTATTTTGTGAAGTATTTGGAGATGACTACCAGCTTCTTGGTATGTCAAGAACAGAAATAAGTTTCATTGATGTCAGAATCACTAGAGATGAAACAGGGTGTTTTAATATGGCAGTTTACCGCAAGGATTGTTGGAGAAATCACCTTCTGCATAGGATGAGTATGTATTCAGACAATATCTTTCCACAAATAGCGAATGGACAATTTCTTTGTGTATCAAGACTTTGAACAGATAAGGGAACTTATGAACATGAGAAACAAACCCTTTTACATAACTTTTAAAACGAGGATATAGAAGTAAGGATACTCAGCTACATACCATGGAGACACGAGGGCTAAGGAATATGAAAGGAGGCCCCATCTTTTCTGATAAAATGGACAATATTGGGGATAACAAAGAATGTGAAGAAGTAGAGCGTCCTATCAGATAGTTACTTACATATAGTTCTGAAGTCTCCCAAATATGTAACATCATCAAGAAAAATTGGTCTATTCTAATTGTAGATGCTAATTTGAAATGTATAGTAGGTAAGACACCTCGTTTTTGTTTTAAGAATCACATGAATCTTAAGAGGCTGCTCTATTACAAGAATGTGAAGAGATCTTTTAATTTTCAATCTTTAAGGAAAGGCACTTTTTCAAATGGAAGATGTAAGGCTTGTAATAGCATCAATACCACTAATGAATTCACGCACCCCAATACTCACAAAAGATACTGGCTTAATAAATATGCTGATTGCAATACCAGGAATGTAGTTTACATTGCTACGTGTACCTACTGTTCTTATTATTATATTGGCAAAACCAACAGACCTTTCAAAAAACGTATCCTTTTCCATACAAATGACATCAGAAACAAAGTCCAAAGTAATGCCCTCTCACAGCACACTATGTCAAATCCTGACCATACATTTTTGTTTACTGTGTTAGAAATTGTTACTGAAAGCTTAAGAAGAGGTGACATGTGCAACAGGACTGAAACTGAAGAAATTGAATGGATTGCAGACTTAAGAGCAGATTGCCCACCAGGTTTAAATGGCATTATCCCTTTGAAACCAATTCTTAAGGGGCAGTGGCTCTGGAGATGAAAATGGTTGGCTGCCAAATTGGCACTGTCATCTGCTTGATCATAGGCTGGGCTCAAGGAGGTGGCTGCCCTATGGATGAGAATTGATTGGATGTTGACTATGATAATAAGAAAATGACATCACTGTATTCTATGAATCTGAGGAAGGCTGGAAGGTTGAACGTGCTTATCCTGAATCTTTGGACTGATTTTTAGTCTTTTAGTATTTACTTTATCGGTTTTATTCTTTTATTTTAATAAAATTTTCCATGGTGATCGAGCCGGTTGTTTGTTTTCTTCTTTTTATGATTATTTTACTGGCTTTATACCCTTAGCAATTAACAGGTTGTTCTTTTACTAATACCCCAAAATATACGAGTCGTACCTGCAGTAATTTATTTATTTATTTATTTATTTATTTGCATTTGTTTACCAGATGGTCCAGCTGGGCCAGAAGTGCCCATTTTCAGTGGAGTCCCAGGGAGAAAAGCTCCACATATAAGACATTTCACATACAATACAGAATTTACATTAATAAAGACATTTAGTACATATTTTTGGCAGCTTATACAACTGGTAATAAAAACAGTACAAAAGTAATCATTCTCAAATCAAAGATATTATACAAGCAATACAGAGTATATGCATGAGAGCATTCCTTATGAGTAGTTTTCAGATAGCAAAATTTATATAGGACACTTCATGCAGTGGGTGCAAAGCAGATATAGGAATTAATTAGAGACTAGGTACTTAAACGTTTCACATGTTTAGGAGGTGTAATAGCTGAGTGATAGGCTATATGAGTCCTGTTGCAGGAATCAGCAAAGTCGGTGGGTATTGTTGCAGATATAGGTGGTGGTATGATATTACTGTAGGCTGCGAGAGTACCTGAATGTCTCACTTGGTTCAATGGTAGGTCTATAAGGGTAAGAAAGTAGACAGTAGGGATCAATGGCAGGACAATGAGGGTTAGTAGAAGAAAGAAGTGGACAGGATGGAGAGGTGGAGTAAGTAAAAAGATAGGTGGATGTGAAAGGAGGATGCCAGAGTAGTAGAGTGATGGTGAGAATAGATGTGATGGTTGAAGTTAGGTTATATGAGTTGCGGTGTTAGCATATGTCCACAGCCAAGATGAGGAGAGGTGTTGTTTCAGAGATGTCTTGAAGAGGGTTACTGAGCAGGTGCATCTAAGTGCTGGGGGGAGGGAGTTCCAAAGTTGTGTGATGGTAAAGGAGTAAAGCATCAAAGTAAGTACGGAACCTGTGTTACACCAACAAATGTGTAAGAAGGTGAAAGTAACTGATATACCTGCATACTGTTAATCATAAGGGTACTCAAGCAGAAATTGCATGAGGTGTCCCCGATGGGATTTTTTTGCTTATGTGACCAATATCTGCAATATTCAGCTATGCATCATACACATTAAACTGCATCAAGTCAGTCACTTACCTACTGTATACAAACCAGTCAACAGAACAATTACATCCACAGTTTCACAAATAGAGCAATAAGCAGGAATGCAATATCATTGATCTGAATGCACAACTTACAATACTAACTAAAAAAATCATTCTGAAAGGAGCATGTTCAAAAAAAATCCCAAATTTTCTTATGTAATTTATATGCATAAAATCAACATTGTGGGAAAGACTAACTTAGCTAGCCACTCTGTGCATCAGGTGTATATGCAACTCTAAGTCAAAACAAAATGAACAAAGGGTATGACACAGTCTTCATTTGCACCGAGTGTGGAGGGTGCAGGATGTTAATGCTGATGTCAAAGTAGTTAGTGTGTGTGAACAAGAAACACAGAACATTTATTAAAGTAGAAAATATCTCAGGGCCAGTAACAGAAGCTGTATTGCAATCAATATTAAGGTTTTCTTAGCTTGCGTGTGTGTAGTTTGGTATGGGCACTTTTTGTGGTGTGTGTGTGTGTGTGTGTGTGTGTGTGTGTGTGTGTGTGTGTGTGTGTGTGTGTGTGTGTGTGTGTGTGTGTGTCTGTGTGTGTGTGTGTGTGTGTGTGTATGTGTGTCTGCATGACTGCAGTCAAGCTCTGGGCTAGCACTACATCCTGGCATGTTGGGCAGGTGTGAGCTGTGCACAGTAGAGTTGTCAGTTCAATGTCATCATTCCTGACCACATTAACTGTCTTCCAGGAGTTGTATTACCAAGTCCCCACTTCAAAATAGGGGTGTTGCATGAATGTGAGCAATATCTGCTGGATGACCTCCCTTCACAACTATCTTCAGGACCATGACCCCCATGGCCTACCACATCTGGATGTGGACACAACAATCACTGATCGTGCAGTGGAAGTAGTGCCACTATGGGAGTGGGATCTGGCACGACCACATCAGCTAACCCAAGAGGATGTTACGGCTCTGCAGAAAAATGGATGCTGACCCTCCCCAACAGACATTCCATCACTGAAACTGCCCAATCCAGCGTGTCATTTATCTTATCCAAGGAGTTACCTACATGGTTGAAGCAGTCACACACATCAAAATGTGCCTTGTTTAGGACTTGCACTATCTCTTCCCAGGCCATGTTGAAATGTCTCTGTGCCTACATGATGGCTCTATACATATGTCTTTTGGCACATAATGACACAACAGCATCAGGTGAAAGGTGGGCAATATGCCTCATCCGAGCAATTCTAGCAATGCTCCTGTGTGGTACCACACCCTCACGATGGCTATGGGTAGACTCAACCATCTCTGCAATTGGAGTAACCACACTACCCTGATCAGTGTCACCCTCCACCTGTTCTATATCTGAAGGGTCAGTGGAATGGGTATATGTTGGCATACTGACTGTGTCTGAAATAAGGCCAGAGGATTTTGAGCACAGCCTCAGTGTCAGACTGAATCTCTGCACCTCCCCACTGTGCCTCTATATTGTCACCATCGTCATCAGAGGCTACTGATACTCAGGTGGTATAAGTTCTACACTGCCACTGTCAGGATTACCTGTGATAATAAGCAGCAAATACAAGAATGAAAGAAATAAGAACTAGAAATGATCCAAACTGTGTTCTAAGCACTCATCTTACACAACTTCAGATGCTAAAGAAATACAATAATTGCTCTGTCCTCAGACTTACATCTAACTAATGAGTATTACTAAACAAAGAAAGTTTGTGCTTACCATGTGCAGGCAGCCTTTCATATGGTAATTCTGATGTCCCTGGAAAAGAGGAAGGCAATGGAAAGAAGGCTAATAAGCATCACAATGCAAATGGCACAAGGACCAGAGAATAATGCTCTGCGTTTCTTCCCCTTAAGAAAGATCTCAGAATCAATCAGACTAACAGGTCCCCCCCAACATAATCTCTGTTGGACTGCGTCTTTTCTAAGCCACATGCCTTGATGTTTCAAGTTATATCAGAAATATACAAGTATTAACATATCAAAATGTCTAGAATGTCAACAAATGCGTATATATAGCATAGCTGAAAGTTGTTCTTCAAACACAAAGTCAATAGAGCAAGTGACTAGGGAGTAAGTGCTCCGATGCTAAAAAACAAAGATAAACCCAAACAGAAAGCTCAGAGACACTCCAGGGCTGTAGATGTAAATAAAGTTCTCAGATAAAAACAATTCCAAGTAGTAAACTCCAACAAATCCAATGGATGAAGTTTGAAATAAAGATAGATTTATTGTGCAGAGTTAGGTTAGCGCTTTCACCCTGTTGGGCTTCCTCAGACCTTTAATACATACAAAAAAGGGGACACAAAGAATATAGATATGACATCACTTCCTACAATTTATCTATTTAAAAACTAAACAGAATAAAATCTTCTCATAACCATGCCCTAAAAATAGAAACAAAAACATACATAAATGCATTCATGAATACAAAAATGTAAACATAAGTAAAAATACATACTTGAATTCAGTTTACAAAAATAATGCAGTTTTTGAAAAATATTTAAATTTATAAAAATATATTTAAATATATTCAAATTTTATATAATTTAAAATGTATAAAAGAACTTATCTAAGTTCAACATAAAATCTCATCGAAAGGGACATTAGTTATAACAATAGATATTGTGTCATCTGACAGTCAATCTCCTATTTTTCAAAGCTGGCTTAATGGAGACTTTATCATTAAGACCTGGGTTCCGGTCTGCCCTTAGCCTGATGATCCAGTCAACTTCTATTCCCTCTGTATAATTTCTAATGTCTCCACCTCTAGTACTGGGTCTGTTCACTTATAGGACCTGGAATTTGAAACTATGCTGGTCATTAGTGTGTGTAGCATGCTTCGATAGTGCATTGTTAGGAGACTGTATACGTATATTGTACAAGTGTTCCCTAATCCTGTCCATTAGGCGTCTATCAGTTTTTCCTACATAAAACGCAGTGCAGGCTATGCACTTAGCCAGGTAAACCACATGTTGTGTATTACAAGTAGCAGTTACTCTAAAATAAAACTGTTGTAGGGTGATGGGATGTAAGAAATGAGATTCTACACAAACAAATTCACAAAAGTTACATTTGTTACATGGTTGTGAACCTATAGATGAGTAAAGCTCATTCAAACCACTAAGACCTCTCGGATAGCATAGTAGTCTCTGTAAATTCATCTTATTCCTGTAGACAAAATGAGGTTCAGTACCTACTAGTCCCTTTAACTCGGGATCCACCATTAAGTAACCCAATTCCTATGGAAGACATTTTTAATTGGGCCAATGTCCTGTGTGTAGTTAAGGGATACTCTGACTGTAGATTTCCAAGTGTTTGGATGCTCTGTTGTACCAAGACAGGTGGGATCACTCCTGTCTGAAAAATAAAGTTGTGCAACATTGTCTCTCAACAACTGGGCCCTCTCAATACCTGCATTAATCTCTATCAGACTAGAAATCCTGTCTGCTAACCTTTCACATAGATAGGATAGTTCTCTCTCAAACCCTGTCTGTGTTGGGTTCAAATGTGATGCATGCATGGCCTGCCCCTTCACTATGTTGTTAAAACATAACTGGGATGCATACTCCCTCTGTGAAAAAGGGAATTCTTATAGCAAGGCTTCCTATAAACTCCAGTGTTGAGTAGCCCTTTCGGTAACTTCTCTATATATACATCTAAAAAGAATATCCACTGGTCAGATTTCTCCATCGTAAAATTCAAATAATATGTCAGTGAGTTAATTTCATCATAGAAACCTTGCAATTCAATGTCTGAACCTGTCCACAAAAGAAACAGGTCATCCACAAAACGTCTATAAAAGACCACATGCTCAGTGAAACTATCCAAGGCAAATAACTTTTCTTTCTCCTAATCTGCCATGATCAGGTTGGTGTAGCTGTTGGCACAAGAAGTGCCCATAGCTATGCCATCCTTCTGGAGGTATATTACGTCATTGAACATAAAGATGTTATTTTCTAATACAACCTCAAGTAAAGCACAAATCATATCAGTTTGTGAAAGGGTATAATTACTATTTCCTCTTAAACATCTGTGTATACTTTCTACCCCATCTTGATTAGGTATAACTGTAAACAGTGACTGGACATCTAATGTCACAAGGATTAAATTCAAATCCAATGGTAGCATGGTCAGTCTACTGTATAAATCCAGTAAGAACTGTTTGGTATCTCAAAATATGTGACAATTGGTCCACTATACCAGTACTGCACCCTTTATTAGATGCTTTCACTAAAATGGTAGAAGAAGATCTACACAAATTGAGTGGTGAGAATAATAAGAAGAAATGGTTTTGCAACTTAACCCCGAGTCAGAGGACTGCCCTGAATACATTGAGAAATGATGACAAAATAGTCATTAGAGCTGCAGACAAGGAGGGACCGGTGATGGTACTTAATAGAATTCAATATGAGGAAACCATGTCACAGATGTTACGTAATGGAAGGTACTATTCCACTTTACACATGGACGAAGTGGAGACACACATTAGGAGGATATTTCATATGCTAGTGGATTTACTTATGAGCAGAATGATAGGATATGATCTATATATATTCTGTACTGTAACACATCCACTGATCCCTGTTATCCAAGGACTACCCAAGGTCCATAAAGATTCTCTTCATACCCCCATGAGACCTATTGTAGCAGGGAGGGGATGGGTCACTGAGCCACTGTCCTTGTATACAGAGAAGCAGCTAAGACCTATAGTGGACCAATTGTCACATATTTTGAGAGATACCAAACAGTTCTTACTGGATTTATACAGTAGACTGACCACACTATCATCAGGTTTGAATTTAATCCTTGTGACATTAGATGTCCAGTCACTGTTTACAGTTATACCCAATCAAGATGGGGTAGAAAGTATACACAGATGTTTAAGAGGAAATAGTAATTATACCCTTTCACAAATTGACATGATTTGTGCTTTACTTGAGGTTGTGTTAGAAAATAACATCTAGGGGTTGGGAGGGTGGCTTAATGGTTAAGATGTTAGCCTTACAAACATAAGGTGCAGGGTTTGAGTCTCACAAGGGATAATTGGCTGGGCTTAAAGTGGCTCGCAAGGGCAGTTAGCTTAGTACTAATCTATGAACCTATGACATAATATACCTCCAGAAGGATGGCGTAGCTATGGGCACTTCTTGTGTCAACAGCTACGCCAACCTGGTCATGGCAGATTGGGAGAAAGAAAAGTTATTTGCCTTGGATAGTTTCACTGAGCATGTGGTCTTTTATAGACATTTTGTGGCCGACCTGTTTCTTTTTGTGGACAGGTTCGGACATTGAATTGCAAAGTTTCTATGATGAAATTATCTCACTGACACATTACTTGAATTTTACAATGGAGAAATCTGACCAGTGGATATCCTTTTTAGATGTATATATAGAGAAGTTACCGAATGGGCTATTCAACACTGGAGTTTATAGGAAGCCTTGCTATAAGAACTCCCTTCTTCACAGGGGGAGTATGCATCCCAGTTATGTTTTTAACAACATAGTGAAGGGGCAGGCCATATGTGCATCATGTTTGAACCCAACACAGACAGGGTTTGAGAGAGAACTATCCCATCTAGGTGAAAGGTTAGCAGACAGGTCTTACAGTCTGATAGAGATTAATGCAGGAATTGAGAGGGCCCAGTTGTTGAGAGTGAATGTTGCACAACCTTATTTTTCAGACAGGAGTGATCCCACCTGTCTTGGTACAACAGAGCATCCAAACACTTGGAAATCTGCAGTCAGAGTATCCCTTAACTACACACAGGACATTGGCCCAGTTAAAAATGTCTTCCATAGGAATTGGGGAGTCTTAATGGTGGATCCTGAGTTAAAGGTACTAGTAGGTACTGAACCTCATTTTGTCTACAGGAATAAGATGAATTTACAGAGACTAGTATGCTATCCGAGAGGTCTTAGTGGTTTGAATGAGCTTTACTCAACTATAGGTTCGCAACCATGTACCAAATGTAACTTTTGTGAATTTGTTTGTGTACAATCTCATTTCACACATCCCATCACCCTACAATAGTTTGATTTTAGAGTAACTGCTACTTGTTATACACAACATGTGGTTTACCTGGCCAAGTGCATAGCCTGCATTGCGTTTTATTTAGGAAAAAACGATAGATGCCTAAGGGACAGGATTAGGGAACACCTGTACAGTATAAGTATACAATCTCCTAACAATGCACTGTCAAAGCATGTTACACACACTAATGACCAGCATAGTTTCAAATTCCAGGTCCTGCAAGTGAACACACCCAGTACCAGAGGTGGAGCCATTAGAAATTACACAGAGAGAATAGAAGTTGACTGGATCATCAGGCTAAGGGCAGACCAGAACCCAGGTCTTAATGATAAAGTCTCCATTAAGCCAGCTTTGAAAAATAGGAGATTGACTGTCAGATGACACAATATATATTGTAACTAATGTCCCTTTCTGATGAGATTTTATGTTGAACTTAGATAAGTTCTTTTATACATTTTAAATTATATAAAATTTGAATATATTTAAATATATTTTTATAAATTTAAATATTTTTCAAAAACTGAGTTATTTTTGTAAACCGAATTAAAGTATGTATTTTTACTTATGTTTACATTTTTGTATTAATGAATGCATTTATGTATGTTTTTATTTCTATTTTTAGGGCATGTTTATGAGAAGATTTTTTTCTGTTTAGTTTCTAAATAGATTAATTGTAGGAAGTGATGTCATATCTAGGTGGCAATATATTCTTTGCGTCTCCTTTTTTGTATGTATTAAAGATCTGAGGAAGCCCAACAGGGTGAAAGCGCTAACCTAACTCTGCACAATAAATCTATCTTTATTTCAAACTTCATCCATTGGATTTGTTGGAGTTTACTACTTGGAATTGTTTTTATCTGAGAACTTTATTTACATCTACAGCCTTGGAGTGTCTCTGAGCTTTCTGTTTGGGTTTATATTTGTTTTTTAGCATCGGAGCACTTACTACCTAGTCACTTGCTCTATTGACTTTGTTTTATGCATATTTTTAGCCAGTGACCGAGGAGACATGGCTGACTTAGCAGGAGCGAGTATTGAACTACCTTACAATCCAGAAACAGCCTTACACAGTAGACCGGAACTGTGTAGATTTGTGGAATGTGTTTCAGGAAGAGACAACCCCTTGATGATGTTTGTTGTAGAACGAGAAGGAAAGGAAGGTGGAACACCTACGGAGGAACTGTCTGGTCTGACTGAGTACTTTGAAATCCTAGAGGCAGACCTACTGAAATTATAGAAACTACAAACTCAAAGACAACATTTTGAAGTGTGCATAAGCCGGAAAATTATACCAAGAGGTCTACGTGTTCTAAAAATGCCTACCACAGGAACACTGTACCCTGAATTGCTCTACAAATGGCAGCAAATCAATCCTGAGGTGAGCATTAAGTACATGATGTTGCTTAATGAATTTTTTCTACCTCAAGAAGTGGAACTGAAGGATAAAATAAGAGCTTGTCAAAATTATGTAGTAACTAAATATCCATCAGCAATAGTGGATAGACTTATGGAAAGGCTGCTAGATAATGTCTTTTCATTTGAAAAGAAGCTTTTAGAACAGAAGCGGGTCAAGATTCAACGTGACACTGTTGATTTTAAGAATGGACATGTGTTTCAATGGCCTAGGGTCGATCCTGTGAAGACTGACAGGGCCCAAGGACATGGCTTGAGTGCTTTGAATAGACATCCTAGCTTTGTCAATGATAATGTAAATAATATTGTCAGTGCTGTTAACACTGGACTAGCAAATGATGATACAGTAGGCATAAATGTAAATAAATCTAATATTGTTTCCTCGGATACTGTATTACATGTCTCGACGAATGTTTGCCCAGTTTTATCCATCCCTGAAAAGGGAGGAATTTCTAATACGGTGGACACCTGTGACGGCAGCGGCAGGGCAGATACATCTAATGAATTAGGCACACTTACCATAGTGAATACAGTTAACTTACAAATTCCTGATGGTATTTCAGCTATTAACTCCCAATCAGTGACAGAGCAACTGCCTGCAGTTAGGAGGAAAGTCCCCACAACAGGAGACTTAGACAGAACCGGTGAGCATACCCCTTTCCCCATCAACGAGGTCTACAGGGGAAGGAGAAACAGGTGTATAAGCAGGGGCAGGCAGAAACGCAAGGTGTCGGGAGAAGAGCATGTGGGCCTGACACTCAAGAAGATGTGGGAAAAAATTCCCAGACAATAGTCTGGAATATCTCAAATAGAATACTGACTACAGATGAAGTGAGTGTCCTTAATAAGGGGCTTTCATTTATACCCTCTGGTAAGAGTAATATAACCGATCTAGTCATTGACACGAAGTTGTTTGTATGTAACATACAGCTTAAGCTAGACTATGGACAACAATTAGATACTAGTAGCAACCCCAAATATAAGAAACCTAGTATATATGTACCAGTACTGCTCCCTTTATTAGATGCTTTCACTAAAATGGTAGAAGAAGATCTACACAAATTGAGTGGTGAGAATAATAAGAAGAAATGGTTTTGCAACTTAACCCCGAGTCAGAGGACTGCCCTGAATACATTGAGAAATTATTACAAAATAGTCATTAGACCTGCAGACAAGGAGGGACCGGTGATGGTACTTAATAGAATTCAGTATGAGGAAACCATGTCACAGATGTTACGTAATGGAAGGTACTATTCCACTATACACATGGATGAAGTGGAGACACACATTAGGAGGATATTTCATATGCTAGTGGATTTACTTATGAGCAGAATGATAGAATATGATCTATATATATTCTTTACTGTAACACATCCATTGATCCCTGTCATCCAAGGACTACCCAAGGTCCATAAAGATTCTCTTAATCCCCACATGAGACCTATTGTAGCAGGGGAGGGGATGGGTCACTGAGCCACTGTCCTTGTATATAGAGAAGCAGCTAAGACCTATAGTGGATCAATTGTCACATATTTTGAGAGATACCAAACAGTTCTTACTGGATTTATACAGTAGACTGACCACGCCACCATCAGGTTTGAATTTAATCCTTGTGACATTAGATGTCCAGTCACTGATTACAGTTATACCCAATCAACATGGGGTAGAAAGTATACACAGATGTTTAAGAGGAAATAGTAATTATACCCTTTCACAAATTGATATGATTTGTGATTTACTTGAGGTTGTATTAGAAAATAACATCTTTATGTTCAATGACGTAATATACCTCCAGAAGGATGGTGTAGCTATGGGCACTTCTTGTGCCAATAGCTATGCCAACCTGGTCATGGCAGATTGGGAGAAAGAAAATTTATTTGCCTTGGATAGTTTCACTGAGCATGTGGTCTTTTATAGACGTTTTGTGGGCAACCTGTTTCTTTTGTGGACAGGTTCAGACATTGAATTGCAAGGTTTCTATGATGAAATTAACTCACTTACACATTATTTGAATTTTACGATGGAGAAATCTAACCAGCGGATATCCTTTATAGATCTATATATAGAGAAGTTACCGAACGGGCTACTCAACACTGGAGTTTATAAGAAGCCTTGCTATAAGAACTCCCTTCTTCACAGGGGGAGTATGCATCCCAGTTGTGTTTTTAACAACATAGTGAAGGGGCAGGCCATATGTGCATCACGTTTGAACCCAACACAGGCAGGGTTTGAGAGAGAACTATAACATCTATGTGAAAGGTTAGCAGACAGGTCTTACAGTCTGATAGAGATTAATGCAGGTATTGAGAGGGCCCAGTTGTTGAGAGACAATGTTGCACAACCTTATTTTTCAAGCAGGAGTGATGCAAACTGTCTTGGTACAACAGAGCATCCAAACACTTGGAAATCTACAGTCAGAGTATCCCTTAACTACACACAGGACATTGCCCAAGTTAAAAATGTCTTCCATAGGAATTGGGGAATCCTAATGGTGGATCCTGAGTTAAAAGAACTAGTAGGTACTGAACCTCATTTTGTCTACAGGAATAAGATGAATTTACAGAGACTATTATGCTATCCTAGAGGTCTTAGTGGTTTGAATGAGCTTTACTCATCTATAGGTATGCATCCATGTAACAGATGTAACTTTTGTGAATTTGTTTGTGTAGAATCTCATTTCACACATCCCATCACCCTACAATGGTTTGATTTTAGAGTAACTGCTATTTGTAATACACAACATGTGGTTTACCTGGCTAATTGCATAGCCTGCACTGCATTTTATGTAGGAAAAACTGATAGATGCCTAAGGGACAGGATTAGGGAACACCTGTACAATATACGCATACAATCCCCTAACAATGCACTATCGAAGCATGTTACACACAATAACGACCAGCATAGTTTCAAATTCCAGGTCCTACAAGTGAACACACCCAGTACCAGAGGTGGAGACATTAGAAATTACACAGAGGGAATAGAAGTTGACTGGATCATCAGGCTAAAGGTAGACCAGAACCCAAGTCTTAATGATAAAGTCTCCATTAAGCCAGCTTTGAAAAATAGGAGACTGACTGTCAGATGACACAATATATATTGTTATAACTAATGTCCCTTTCTGATGAGATTTTATGTTGAACTTAGATAAGTTCTTTTATACATTTTAAATTATATAAAATTTGAATATATTTAAATATATTTTTATAAATTGAAACATTTTTCAAAAACTACGTTATTTTTGTAAACCGAATTCAAGTATGTATTTTTACTTATGTTTACATTTTTGTATTAATGAATGCATTTATGTATGTTTTTATTTCTATTTTTAGGGCATGTTTATGAGAAGATTTTTTTCTGTTTAGTTTTTAAATAGATTAATTGCAGGAAGTGATGTCATATCTAGGTGGCAATATATTCTTTGTGTCCCCTTTTTTGTATGTATTAAAGGTCTGAGGAAGCCCAACAGGGTGAAAGTGCTAACCTAACTCTGCACAATAAATCTATCTTTATTTCAAACTTCGTCCATTGGATTTGTTGGAGTTTACTACTTGGAATTGTTTTTATCTGAGAACTTTATTTACATCTACAGCCTTGGAGTGTCTCTGAGCTTTCTGTTTGGGTTGTTCTTCAAACACATTTGGCCTGCTGCCACATCAACACCAACATCAAGGAGTCTGTGTGAACCCTCTGCTTAGCTGTCGGGAATCTCTGGCAATGAACAGAAACTCCTCAGTTTCAGTGAGTGGTGTTTCTGTAGCAGGGCTGCCCTTGTAGCCATATGTTTGTGTGCAACCACAGCTGTCCTCTTGTGGTTTGCTGTAATCATATCAGTTGCACAATGATGCACCTGAGTATAGTTTCTGGCATAGCCACTCACTGAGTTTATGTCAGTGACCACCTACTGCCATATGTCTTTTCTTGCAGATGAGTCACATAGGCAGGATTCATTGTGGTGTAAGGCTTTGATGATGACCTTATTTTCTGCATCACTGAATGGCAGCTTGCATGGTACAGATGGTCTGGGTAGCATAATCCTGTATCACATGAAACGGAGAAGAAAACAAAGCCCATTTGTAGCACACAGAGAAATTACTCTCCTCAAATAAAATTTGTGCAAGCATTATCAACACAAAGTGTTCATTTAGGGCTTCACACATACTTAGGGAGCCAACCCCCCCAAAAAAAATGTAACACATTAACATTACATCTATTCTGTTAACATTTCTGTAATGAAGACCGCAATTGTATAACTGACAGCTGAGTGGCAGCATTATCAATAAATAGGTAAGTATTCAAAACAGAAATGCTAAGCAATTTTAGTTGTTCTCTCCACTATTGTGGAGGTCACTACTGGGCATCTGAGAAGCTTAACACTTCTGTTAGTTACACATGTACAACACCTTGAGGTTGGTAAAAAACACAAATACACCTGTCTGCACTAACTGGCAAAATTCCAAGAGCTACATAATTGCATGCACACACTCTAGGACTGCAGGGAGGAACAGTGACAATCGTTAGCTGCTAATGACTTGCAAATATTAATTAATTACTCTGAGTACAGCAACAGGCAATAGTCAAGAAACTCTTCTCTCTGAAGTGGGTATATCATGCAGACTAGACTGAAGAAAAAGTATGGAAGCACCTTAAGAGCTATGAGAACAACCTTAACAACACTGATATTTTTTTTAGTAATAGCAAACTCTCCATCCTTTACAAAAAAAAAAATTGTTCTGCTGTGCTAATTAGCTATATTGCACATTGAAACAAAGATGCAAAGAAATACACATCCCATTGCATTTTTTTAGTTAAGATAACAGAAGGGGAAGATACTCAGAAAGTAAACAGGAGAAATACCTGCAGTATTGGCAACCTTACATTCATATGGTATAGGCTACCATTAGCCTAAATATGTTAGTCAATATCACATTCATCTAAACATATTCAACATTCTTCTCTGTTTGAAAGTAAAAAAAGAAATGAGCATCTGTTCCACAAAAAAAAATATTCACCCATACATAGCTCTCCACTTCATCTATGTGTCTCCTTGACCACTTAATTTTGTACAATTGGCTCTACAGCATTATTCTGCTGTTGTCACCTACTCTTGGTGTGGATACCATCCAACTTCAGCAAATTCTGACTACAGTTCTACATTTATGTTGTGAAGAAGTGGCTAGCTATGTTTCTCTCCCACTGCCTTCCTGCAGATTTCTCTAATCTTTCCCCTGTGTTCTCCCTTCTGCTTGACCCTCCTCCAGTTTACCACTTTCCTATCAACCCCTTTTTCACATGTTTAATCTGGTAAAAAAAATAGAATCACATGCAACACACATGACCAGAAATGTCCCATAAGAAAGGCTTCACTTTTTGTCCTCAACATTTGCACAGAGTTTGGCATCACACACCAATGATGAGTGACGATGAATGGCTGTTCATCTACTATGGCAAAACTTGATTGTTTTTTGCCATCACCCACAGTAGTCTGGTTATCCTCATACAAAGGTACTTAAACATGCTGCACTATTGGAATACAGAGTAAAGGCAGAATAAAGGCAATACTTTGTAACAGTTACTTTAACAGTTCCTTGACTACTGGATGTAACAAAGTGCAACTTCTTCTGTGGAGTGTTGACATGAAGGTTGCTTTTTGGCCATAGCATCCAGGATTGAATTCCAGATGAATGTCACATTATTTCTTACTGTGATGTTATATTTCTATGATATGTTTAATTACACACATCTTAATTTTTATCCAGTTATGACCTTTCATGAACAGATTTTTAATACTTTTATGAAAAAGCATTTGCAAACACATTCATGCCCATAAGTAAGAATTATAAAACCACCCTTATTCTATTTATGTCTTAATTTTGTTTTGTCTTTCTTACAGATTCTTGATCCCTAGAGCCATCAGGTACTGATACAGAGCATGACAGATGAACAATGAAGACACACCATAAAGATGTGCATTAATGACCCATAACACCAAGCTTTGATATGTCTTAGTCAATCTCTATTTATCTTCACCCATTTTCTGTCATTCAGCTTTACTGTTGAATGTTCATTAGACTGGTGGATGTAAAGTTCATCTTATGGCATTTTCATATTGTCATTACTTTGCCATAGGCTAATACCAACTGTGTTGAGGTATTGACAGCTATGCTGAGAGAAGTAAGGTAGTGTATGTGTAACATATACCAGCGTAGCTAGCTGGACTTTTGTAAAGAATTATATGTCATTTGTATATCAAACTGATTTATATAGGTTCTTGAGTTTAAAAATGCATTTGTAAAGTCACTTGTGTTAAAAATGTATCAACAGTGTGCCCTGCTGGACAGAAAAGAAACATGCATGTATATCAGACTGTACTGAATTGTAACTGTTTAAATGTTTGTTTTAACAGAGGATACTGGAAGAGAAGAGGTTAAGCTTGGCTCCAGCTAACTTTGAGAAATAGTAAGAAATTAAATTACTGGACCTAGGCCATAAAGATATCTCACAGTTTCGAATGAAGCCAGAGATGGAATTTCTGTAAGAAGTATGGTTTATTACCTCCTGTAGTAAGGGCGGAGGTGTTTTTATTAGTTTAATGACTACCAGGAGTGGCAGCAGATGTTAGCAAGGGTGTGTGTGTGTGTGTGTGTGTGTGTGTGTGTGTGTGTGTGTGTGTGTGTGTGTGTGTGTGTGTGTGTGTGTGTGTGTGTGTGTGTGTGTGTGTGTGTGTGTGTGTGTGTGTGTGTGTGTGTGTGTGTGTGTGTGTGTGTGTGTGTGTGTGTGTGTGTGTGTGTGTGCGTGTGTGTGTGTGCATTATTGACACATAGGTGCTGATTTCCTGGCAGTTTCTAGCAATGGGGGGGTTGCATGGGAACCAGATGTCAGATGACTAGATGTATGTGATGTCAATCTGTATAGAAATAATGTTTTAATGTTAGCTGTGACTGAAGTCTCAGGTCAGTCTGTTCTTGTAACCTGACAAAGAAAGATCTGTCACCTACTTCATCTTGCCTTGCTCCAGTAAGTGATCAGGGAACAGTATTCTTTAGATCAGTTAGGAAAATATAGTGAGATTAGTTAAGTATTGTATTTCTGTAACTGTGTGAACCTGTCCACCTGTGTTATTTTAATATTTCTTGTGATTGAAACTCTGGTGTTTATTGTAAATAGATATTTAGTATTTTCATGTTCTTTTATTATTTATTGTTAAACATATTTAAACTTTTCATTGTGGCTGGTCTGTTAGAAAATATTTTAACCTTTGAGAGTACTTATATCTATTGTTGACACTGTGACCACTCCTGAAAGGCTGGCTGTTTGGTTAACATTACCATTCATATTAATATTAATTAATCTCAGTATAATTGGGTACCATTGCAAGAGCCTTACAGTAACTGACTGGTGGCATTGAATTTACCTTATAGTCTGGGTAAAGTTAGTAGAGCAGGTAATCTGTTTCAGCCGTTCCCAGGTGTGTGTGTATGTGAAAATTAAATCTCAAAGAGTGTGTGTGTCAGCTACTTGGAGCCAATATAAGAAGCATTGGTTTCACAGAGGGGGTCCTGGAGGACTTGGCTTGGACATTCGGCTGAGGACTTAACCCTACAGGTGTGCCAGTAGGGAGCCTTATTGTGGACCTGGGGAGAGACAGAGAGAGACACCCCAACCCCAAGATGAGTGTGTTCTCTGTAGCTCTTAAGGGAAATTGTGCTTGATGCAGAGAGCTGTATCTGGAAATACTGGTTGTATCCATTTTTGTTCTAAGTGAACATCCCTCTCCAGTATCAGTGGTGAGGATTCAGGCTCCTTGGTTACTGGCCCAGAGTAGGGACATCACACCAGCATCTTCCTTTGTCTCAATAGGTTATCACTGTGCCTTCAGTTGTGTAATTTTTGCATGTGTGAAGTAGGATTTTCTTTGTGGTGTGTTGAAATAATGATCAACTCTGTAAACTTAATGTTGCATCTTGTCAAGCTTTGTAATCCAGCAGTAGGTGAAACTCTTACTGCCTGTTTTTATAAGTCTCTTTCATGTGAATGTGTTGACTATTTTTCCTTCTATCCCCTTCTGTTTTATCAATTATAATCCTTAGCATTTGCATGAGGTCTGGCAATAAGCAAGTATACTATGTGATGTTAAATGCATTTCAAGTGTTATTGCAAAAAGTGGTGAGTTTTTACCTTACACCACATTGGCACTGTTAGCTTAGTGCAAAAAGCGGTACATCTATTGGGCTGTACTAAAACAGACTTAGGGTAATAAACTGTGATACACTTATTTTCCATATGTATTAGCTTGCTGTATGTCATGTAAAATGTAAGGGAGGCATACTGCTGCCTATCTAATGCCTTCATTGAACATGTTGTGAGTGGTTCTTACAATGTATGATTGAAAGTTATTCCATCATGCACTCCTCTGTGATGAGCTGAGCTAGTCAACCTGTCTGTAAAGTTTTACTTCTACTGCCCAAACTTCAAATCATGACAAATGTTATACAATAATGTAATTTTTCTCCATATTAATATTACTTGTGTAAGTTTGTGCTACATCTGTTATCAACAAAACACTATCCTCATATCAACATCATGTTTCCAGTTTCCTACACGTTCTTCAACCAGATGTATGTGGATGCATTGTTTATTTTAAGTCCCCTAATTTCTGTATTCCTATATTAATCATTTCATGAAATAGAGCAGGACACCTTCTGAATGAGGAAACAAGTCATCCAAATACACAATAAAGATGTTCATAAATGTGCCATAACACAAACTGTTGTGTGTCTCTCCAGCTCTGTGTCCCTCATCACCTCTTTTGTCTCATCACAGAAGGCTGATATATGAAATGCTTATCTTATATCACTTGGCTGCTAGCCTTGCTGTAAGGAAGCATAATGGCCACACTTCACAAGACACCCTGACCTGCACACATAGTCAGGATAATTACTGAGTCATAATAATTTCAAAATGCATACCATCCTTGTCATGTTTAACAAATTGTACACCCAAATAACCTGTGATTTTCCTTGAAGCATGGCTGATATATAGTAAGTACAAAAGTTTATTTCAGTCAGCATTACTGACACAATTTGGGCAATAAACGTATTTAGGATTGTTATTCTTATGTAGTTTTACAGTCATGATCAAAATTACTTATGCAATCACATTTGACACTCTTTGTAAAATGATCTGCGTACTGGACCTGAATCCTGCTTCATCTCTGATTTCTCATTTATCTCACTGAGCTTACACCTTGTGCCACACCAAAAGATAGGGGACAGGTGAATTTTCTCCACTCAATGTTGTCCAGAGTGCTGGCGGCTAAGCTAAGCTTGTTTGCACTAGAGAAAGCTAACCACATTAAAGTTTTAACTTTTTTCTTCAGCAGTGAACCCTGTTTGCTTACTGCCTAATGTAACACAAACGAGGAAGACAAACACACAATTCATTTTTGATTAAGCATTGGCCCTCACATGTCAAAGGTGGACTTCAACATGCAAAGTGTATATCTGTAAACTATTAACATAAAAAGATTTGTCCTACATGTAATCACAGTCACAGTATTTTCTCTCTGCTCCTTATTTGTACAAAGGTTGACATGGAGCACAGCTGTACAACAATGAAAGCTGCTATTTCACACTCCAAATTCAACACCTCAAAGTTTACTCATACTTTGCCAACATCTGCACAAATTTCTCAACATTGCATTTCAGCAAGACATTTTGAACAAAGATAAGTATTATTACTGGATGTTGTTACATCATTAGATGAAAATGGCTTACTCTAAAGCTAGCTATGAAAACAGAATTGCAGCAGATAGTAAAGACAACCACAAGGCCTTCTATAGTTTTGTAAAGAATCTCCACAGCAATACCCAGATTTGCTCTGAGCTACTGCACAATGGTACCTCCTATACCGAGCCAACAGATATTGCCAATATACTACCCGACAGATTCAATGCCAACTTTACCCCCAAAGGACTAATCACAATACAAGTAGATTGCCAGGCACCCAGTATTACTGCTGCACAGGTTAAAACAGCACTGTCCAAGGCCAAGAATACAGCTTCTATGGGACCTAACAATATCCCTAGCTGTGTTCTACAAGAACTACAGAGTGAACTGGCACCTGACCTGTGTGCTCTGTTCAATAACAACCTCACCCCAGGCTTTGTCCCTACCGAATGGCCACTGCTATTGTCATCCCTCTCCACAAAGGAGGAGTAATTACAGACCCTGGGAACTATCGCCCCATTAGCCTGACAAGTCTGATATAAAAAGCTATGGAATGCATCATCATGGACTTAATAAACAAGGATACATGGAATCTCCAAACTCTGGATCCCACACAGTTTGGTTTTGTGAAGGGTAGATCATGTCTGCTTAACTTGGTTGACTTCTTTGAGTCAGTCACCAGACCTTTAGATGAAGGCAAGGTGGTTCATACAGCCTACCTTGATCTGGCCAAGACCTTTGAGACCATTCCCCACTCAGGAATCATAGAAAAACTCACTAAGCTAGGCATCAACCCCTACATCACTAGGTGGGTTGCAAACTGGCTCACAGATAGAACCTACAGTGTGAAAGTAGCTGACTCCAGTCAGACTGCCGACCAGTCATGAGTGGAGTCCCACAGGGATCAGTCCTGGTTCCTCTCCTGTTTGGTATCTACTTCACAGAAGTCCAGGCCAACATGAATGGATTCTGGCTTACAAGGTTCACAGACGATTGCAAGTTGGAAGCCATTATTGACTCCCCAAGTGATGTTGACATCCTACAGAAAACCCTCACTGAGACCAACGACTGGTGTCAGAAATATAGCCTTAAGCTCAATGTCAAAAAATGTGTCATCATCCCCTTTGGGAAAAACCCAGTTCCCGTGAATTACCACATCGATGGTAGTTCACTGAACACAGAAGCCATTATAAGAGATCTGGGAATACAGGTTGACAGCAACCTCTCTTTTGACCACCACATTGCCACTGTGGTCAGAAAGTCCTTCTATGTGGCACATCTCATAACTAAGGGTTTTGCATCCAGGAAGAAAGAGATCATTGTCTCCATCTACTCTTCCATCATTAGGCCAATAATCGAGTACAATGCCCCATTTGACATGTACCTCACTAGATACCTGTAACAACTGGAGAGGCCGCAAAAGTACCTCACAAAGAGGATCCTAGGCCTTAAACACTTGTCCTATATGGACAGACTCAAAAAACTCCAACTATTATCTGTCTCATAATGCCTACTTAGAGGCGATCTCTGCTTGACTTACAAAGCCATGTCTGACCCAGCTCTGTTAGAAATGCTACATCTAAAGAAATCCCAAGCCTTCTGCACCACATGTTCCAGAGACCTCAACCTCATTACCACGATCAACAGAATGTGCTGGAGGGACAGGTTCATAACCCAGAGACTGTCCATGCTATGGAATAGACTTCCTATTTATATCAAACAGAGCACCTCACTGGCCCTCTTCAAGAGAAATCTTGATGAGTGTATGAGAAATAGAAAATTGACCCCGGGGAACACTCCAGTGGCTCTACTTGACAGAGGCACTGGGAACTAAGGTCAGGTGGCACTATGTCAGAGTAATCCTGTGGGCTAGGCTTGTAAAGGCTCCAGGACCATTAGCCTAGTATGCACCTATGAACCTATGTACTCAAGTGAGCTGCAGTGACCTGTGTGGTTGACTGAACACATCATTCTGTATCATTATGTCTGCACTGCAGCACTTACACTTACAAATGATACACAACCCCATAGAGCCTTGGCACACATACTTCATCATTACTTAGCCCTAATGATATGCAACTACATGGAGCCTTGGCACACATACATCATCATTACTAAGTCCTAATGACATACAGTCACATAGAGCCTTGGCACACATTTATTTATTTATTACATTTGCTAACCAGGTTATGTCCGACTGGGCCAGAAGCCCATTTTCAGTGGAGGCCCGGGAAGAAAAGCTCCACAAGCAGTAACAAAGCTTACATTAATTATAATTAATACAATATAGTAGACAGTGTATCATACAAACAATACTACACATGTATACAGAGTCTGTAAGCTTAAACAGAAATACTAATTACAAAGACTATTGTTAAGTTAGAAATAGTAATCACAAAGTGTGCACAAAATAAAATAAAATCAGAGACAGTATGTAGAATACTATCAGTGATGAAAGGCATGGAGTTATTAACTATATAAAAATGTCTGAAAATAAAAAATGAAAACATACATACATAAGAACATACCTCATCATTACTTAGCCCTAATGTTATATAACCACATAGAGCCTTGGCACACATACTTCATCATTACTTAGCCTTAATGATATACAACCACATAGAGCCTTGGCACACACACTCCATCATTACTTAGCCCTAATGTTATATAACCACATAAAGCCTTAGCACACATACTTCATCATTACTTAGCCCTAATGATATACAATCACATAGAGCCTTGGCACACATACTTATTCATTACTTAGCCCTAATCATATACAACCACATACAGCCTTGGCACACATACTTCATTATTAATTAGTCCTAATAATATACAACCACATAGGGCCTTGGCACACATACTTCATCACTACTTAACCCTAATGATACACAACCACATAAAGCATTGGCCCACATACTTCATCATTACTTAGCCCTAATGTTATACAATCACATTGAGCCTTGGCACACATACTCCATCACTACTTAGCCCTAATGATACACAACCACATAGAGCCTTGGCACACACACTTCATCACTACTTAGCCCTAACGATACACAACCACATAAAGCCTTGACCCACATACTTCATCATTACTTAGCCCTAATGATATACAACCACATAGGGCCTTGGCACACATACTCCATCACTACTTAGCCCTAATGATACACATCTACATAGAGCCTTGTCACACATACTTAATCACTACTTAGCCCTAATGATACACAACTACATAAAGCCTTGACCAACATACTTCATCATTACTTAGCCCTAATGATATACAACTGCATAGTGCCTTGGCACACATACTTCATTATTACTTAGCCCTAATGATATACAACCACATGGTGCTTGGCACACATACTTCATCATTGCTTAGCCCTAATGTTATATAACCACATAGAGCCTTGGCACACATACTCCATCACTACTTAGCCCTAATGATACACATCCACATTAAGCCTTGGCACACAAACTTCATCACTACTTATCCCTAATGATACACAACTACATAAAGCCTTGACCCACATACTTCATCATTACTTAGCCCTAATGATATACAACTACATAGTGCCTTGCCGCACATACTTCATTATTACTTAGTCCTAATGATATACAACCACATAGAGCCTTGGCACACATACTCCATCATTACTTAGCCCTAATGTTATAAAACCACATAGTGCCTTGGCACACATACTTCATCATTACTTAGCCCTAATGATATACAATCACATAGAGCCTTGGCACACATAGTTATTCATTACTTAGCCCTAATCATATACAACCACATAGAGCCCTGGCCCACATACTTCATTGTTACTTAGCCCTAATGATATACAACCAGATAGAGTCTTGGCCCACATACTTCATCATTATGTAGCCCTAATGATATACAACCACATAGAGCCTTGGTACACATACTTCATTATTACTTAGTCCTAATGATATACAACCACATAGAGCCTTGGTACACATACTTCATTATTACTTAGTCCTAATGATATACAACCACATGGTGCCTTGGCACACATACGTCATTATTACATAACCCTAATGATATACAGCCATATAGGGCCTTGGCACAAATACTCCATCACTACTTAGTCCTAGTGATATACAACCACATGGTGCCTTGGCACACATACTCCATCACTACTTAGCCCTAATGATACACAACCACATAAAGCCTTGCCCCACATACTTCATTATTACTTAGCCCTAATGATATACAACCACATAGAGTCTTGGCCCACATACTTCATCATTACTTAGCCATAATGATATACAACCACATAGAGCCTTGGCACACATACTCCATCATTACTTAGCCCTAATGATACACAACCACATAGAGCCTTGGCACATATACTTCATCACTACTTAGCCCTAATGATACACAACCACATAAAGCCTTGACCCACATACTTCATCATTACTTAGCTCTAATGATATAAAACCACATAGAGCCTTGGCATACATACTTTATCATTACTTAGCCCTACTTCATTGGAACATTAACTATTGTTTTGTATTGACAGTACACATTGCCCAAAGGTTCATAGGTTGGTAATAGGCTATCAGCCCTATGGCCTATGCAAGCTTAGCCATAACAATTCCCTGGATATTTCTTCCCACAATATTTACTTCTCTGGACCCTGTCTAGCAGGGTGACTGACATGATCCCTGTGGTGAATTTCCTATCTCCCATCCAATCATCAAGGTTCCTTTTGAACAGGGCCAATGAGGCACTCTGCTTGACATGTATGGGCAGTCTATTCCAGAGTATGGAGAGTCTCTGGGTCAGGAACCTATCCCTCCAGCATGTTTTGTTCATTGCGATGACAAGGTTTAGATCCCTGGAGTGTGTGGCTCTGAGGGATTGATATTTCTTTCAGTGGAGCATGTCCAACAGCTCAGGGTTTAACATGGCCTTGTATGTTAAGCAGAGATCGCCTCTGAGTAGACGATATGCCACAGAGTATAGCTGGAGTTTTTTTAGACCGTCAGCATATGGCATCTGCTTTAGGCCTGTGATTCTTTTAGTGAGGTATTTCTGTGGCCTTTCCAGCTGTTGCAGATGTCTTGTGAGGTACATACCAAATGGGGCATTATACTCTATAATGGGTCTAATGAGGGATGAGTACATTGGGACAATGACCTCCTTTTTTCTGAATGAAAAGCCCTTAGTGATGAGGTGTGCCACATAGAAGGATTTCCTGACTGTTGTGGCAATGTGGGTATCGAAAGTGAGACCACTGTCCACCTGTGTCCCTAAGTCTCTCATCACACTTTCGATGTTTAGTGTCCTGCCACCTATGTGATAATTCATGGGTACATATTTTTTTCCAAAGGGGATAACTATACATTTCTTGGCATTAAGCTTGAGCCCATGGCTCTGGCACCAGGCATCTGTTTCTGTAAGGCTCTTTTGTAGAATATCCACATCATTTGGGGATTCAATAATGGCTCCTAGTTTGCAGTCATCTGTGAACTTTGTTAGCCGGAGTCCCTTAGTGTTGGCCTGTACTTCAGAGAAGTAGATGCCAAACAAGAGTGGTCCCAAGACTGAACCCTGAGGTGCTCCACTTGTCACTTGTCTGGAGCTGGATTTGGAGTCGGCTACTTTTACAGTCTGGGTTCTGTCAGTAAGCCAGTTGGCAACCCATTGAGTGACGTAGGGATTTATGCCCAGCTTAGTAAGTTTATCTATGATTCCAGAGTGGGGATTTGTCGAAGGCCTTGGCGAGATCCAGATAGACTGCCTTACCCTCGTCCACAGCTCTGGAGACTGATTCGAAGAAGTCAATCAGATTCAGGAGACAAGATCGGCCCTTCACAAACCCAAACTGGGTGGGGTCCAGTGTTCGAAGGTTGCCAATGACTTTGTTTATAAGTTCCATGATAATGCGTTCCATGCCCTTGCAGATCAGGCTTGTCAGACTGATGGGACGGTAGTTCCCGGGATACAAGGCAGATCCCTCCTTGTGGAGTGGGATAACTGCAGCTGTGCGCCACTCAGTGGGCATGAAGCCTGAGGTGAGGCTATGATTAAACATGACATTTAGGTGAGGTGCCAGTTCATTTTGTAGTTCATGTAGTACACAGACTGGGATCTCATCTGGTTCCATGGATGCTGTATTCTTAGCTTTGGAGAGTGTGGTTTCTACCTGTGTGGCCATGATTGCCGGAATTTGGCAATCTTTTGGTATTGAGATGGGCCCTTTAGGGGGTGAGAGAGGGGGTGAAGTTGGCACTAAATTGATCTACCAGGATATTGGCAATATCCTTGGGATCAGTATATTTAATGCCATTCTGTTGTAGCTCAGAGCAGATCTGAGCACTGCCATTTAGATTCTTGACATAACTATAGAATGCCTTGTGGCTGTCTTTGGAATCTTTGGCAATTTTATTTTCGTAACTAGCTTTTGAGGATTTTATGAGGGATCTCAGCTTTTTACTGAGGCTGGTGAGGGAGTTTTTTGCATCCTGGGCTTTTCCTCTTTTCTGCAACGTTTCTTCCTTCTAGTTGTATAGTTTGTTTATAGCAGGGGACCACCAGATTGGCTTCCTTTTTTTGGAGAAGAGCATCTTGGTTCTATTTGGGATGGCATGATTCATGCATGAGTGGATGTGCTCGTACAGTGCCTTAGTGTAGGATTCTGCAGTCGAACTTTAAGATCCCGCCTGCATGGGTGTCATGAAGTTTGTCACTTCTGACTTCAGTAACATGAAGTTGGCTTTGGAGAAGTTTTTTAAGGAAGTTTCCTTACTGGGGGGTGGGGGTGGGATGTGGATGTCAAGGGTGATTTGCTTATGGTCAGACCTGACCAATGAGGGGGTGACCATTGGTGTGGAGCATCTATCTCCCATGTTGGTAATGACCAGGTCTAGGATATTGGAGCCCCTGGTGAGACAATGGATTAGTTGATCCAAGGTGATGGAATTTATGAATTCCAAGAACCATTGGGAAAAGGAGTTGTAACCGAGTAGTTTTCCCAGTTAATGACAGGGTAGTTGAAATCACCCAGTATTAGGGTGTTTGGCTGTATCTTAATACAACCAAAATGTTAGTTATACAACCAAAATATACAATGCTTCATGCATGAGCAGATACCATTGCTAATATCAGTACCGTTCATTAAGGTTTACATACCATCATCCTAACCTGATGAGCCATGAATGCTTCATATCCCATCCTGTGTTTCACAAGTGTGTGTGCCTCATCTACACAACATCATGTTAAACAGGTATATGTCAGTCTCAGTTCAGCAATATACATTTATGACAGCACAGATGACCTAAGTCAGCATTATGTATTTATTATTGATCAGAAGATTGTATTTACCCCATTCATATCAACAAATATGGCTTTGCACATACACTTCAACAGCACAATATTGTCTCTAACACAGACTGAAAATGGGTCTATATTATAATCACAAAACCTCACATATGCGAATACAGAAATGTCGACACATATTGAGCGAACCGCGAAAACACTGAACGTCCTCAACCGTGAAATTCAAAATGTCGAATCGGCATAGTTGGTCAACCTCACCGCCCGCTACGTACTACTTACCCAAACAAAATAAATAATCCACATACATACACTTAACAAAACCCAACTTCTAACCCTACACTAAAGCTTACATATATTACTATGTATGCACTTACCTTAACCCGCACCCTAACCCTAAGGTCCATAACTATTGCACACCTACCTTAAGGAGCTATACCGGAGAAGGGCCAACTATGACGATTCGTCATTTCAAATTTTGCACTTCAGGACATTCGGTGTTTTCACAGTTCACACAATATGTGTCAACGTTTCCGTATTTGCGCAACTGCAGTTTTGCAGTTGTAATAGGTAACCACTGAAAACTAACCCTATGTATGCTGCACTATCACACTATAGAAGTCAAACTTCTTTGGTGAACCGTGCATTAAATACTGTGCCCTCTTGATTGTGTAACTAGATAAACAAGCCTAAGTAAGACTAATTTTCAAATCCCAAGACTGCCCTGCACTTAGTTTCTTATTTTCCCCTTACACCCCCATGAGGTCATTACGATCAGAAAATCAGAACCTACTACAAGTTCATAAACCAAATCTTCCTGCAGGTAAACTCTTATACTCCTGGACTATTGCCAGATTGTGGAACAATCTCCCATCCTCCATCCATTCTGAACAGTACCCCATTAAATTCAAAACTGCCCTATACAAGCACCTTCTCTCCAAATGGATATGCAACTGCTCCACATTGTCTAATGCCATCATCTAGCTCTCTTTTCCCTAGATTCAAACCCTGTACTGCCTTTCATAACTATCTAACCACCTATACCATACTTTTCCTCCATTCAAATTGCCCCTGAGACCCTACTCAACCATTACTAACTCCTTCATACTTCACTTTAAGCATACCAGCTACCAACTATAGTCTCATGTAGTTTCAGTCTACTTGTATTGTCGCTGCTTTCTAATTTTCCCTTTCTACAAAATCTATAGCTGCTCTACACTCAAATCGATGTACCTTGCTTGATCATTGATTTTCCTGATACTTTTAATATTGTTTAAATTTGCATATTTTTGTATTGTTTAAATTTGCTTACTTTGTATCACCTCATTGGCATATTTCGTATTGAAGTGATTCCTGCAAATATTGTAACTACCTTGTTATAAATTCCTTGTATTGTAATTACCTTGTTGTATTGTGCATTGGAGCTTTTCTCCCCAGGCCTCCACTAAAAATGGCCTCTGTTCAGCCCAGTGAACTTTCCCGGTAAACAAATATCAATAAATAAATAAATAAATAAATAAATTAATTAATAAGCAGGGGGTTCTAATCTCATAGCAGTCAGTGTGTATATATATGTGTGCATGTGTGTGTGTGTGTGTGTGTGTGTGTGTGTGTGTGTGTGTGTGTGTGTGCATGAGTGGGTTGTGCATAGAGTCATGTAAATATGACATTGTGTACTGCTGGCCTCACTGAACTAGCAGTCTGGAGAACCTTTTACACTGGATCAACACACATACACATCAATGTCAAACCCTTCTCCGGAACCCAGCAATGATGTCATCCTCTATATAGTGCACTTTCACAGTGTATAAGTCAGACTTATTTGGTGAGACTTGCATTATATACTGTGTCCTCTATATTATGCAACTAGGTAGATGTTTCTAATCTTACAGCAGTCAACTTATGTGTTTGCATGTTGATTGTATATAGAGTCATGTGAATATGGCCTTACATACTGCTGGCCTCATTGCACTAGTAGTCTAGAGAAACTTTTACACTGGAGGGTGAGTCCACATCAGTATCAGACCATATTCCCAACATCATCTTCTCTGGAGCAAAAACAGTAATGCTATCCTCTATAAAGTACACTCTCACTGGGTATTAAGTCAATTTTCTGTGGTGGTACTTGTGTTAAGTACTGCATCCTTTAGACTGTGTAAGTAGCTAGGTCAGGGTTTTAATCTCACAGTAGTCAACTTGCGTTTTTGTAGATGAGTTGTGTAAATATGACCTTACATACTGCTGGCCTCACTAAACTTGCAGTCTATAGAAGCTTTTACACTGAGGGGTGAGTCCACATCAATGTCAAACCTTTCTCCCAACATCATCTCTGTAACTCAGTGATGATGTCATCCTCTATAAAGTTCACTCTCACACTATACAGGTCAGACTTCTTGATGGCACTTGCATTAAGTACTGTGTCCTCTAAATTGGAAGGGGGTTCTAATCTCACAACAGTCAACTTGTACGTGTAAGTGCTGGTGAGACTATAGCATCACTGGATGATTGATTCATCAGCTGTGTTCATTTGACTCCCACTCTTGAGAAATATTTACATAGTCTGATGAATCACACATCCCCTTTTCCCTCTCTCTGCAGCACACCAATGAGGTAATCCTTTCAAAAATGGGCTCTCACACTACTAAAGTCAGACTTCTCCTGTGGCACATGTGTAAAATACACTTGCATATACATTGTATCAGTAGATAGGCAGGGAGTTCAAATAGAGCAGTGAGACCTTCCTGACTATTTGTGTGTGAATGTAAATGGATGCAGGTGTGTTTTACACCTGTTAGTATTAACAACATTTAAAATCCCATGTGGCTGTCAAAGTCATTTTTGTACACTCATCTCCTTCACATGACAGCTGATGTCATCACTTTAAGTATGCAGTGTGTCTTACATGCAGTTAGACTTCTTCTGTGGCACATGCCTATAATACACTTGTATATAGATTGGGTTAGTAAATAAGCAGGAAATTGAAATACAGGACTGTCTCTCTACTGTGTGTGTTTCTTCCTCTTACTGTACAGTATAGGCTGCAAATACATATATGATGTATATCCATACAGTGTGCTTGTACTGTGTGACGGCTTTTTAGCAGAAACATTGATGTAATACACAATGGTGATGTCATCCATTGAAATGTGCAGTGTCACAGCTGTAAAACAAATCTCGAGTAGCGTTTGAGCTTCAGCAAACCTTTGGTAGTTTATGATGTTAGGTATATAGTTTAGATCATGACATTATGCCTTACACTCAGTGTACACACTCTTAACAGTGTTGTTACCCACATGTGCTATGTTCATGTGTAGATGTGTCTTGTTACAAGAGTTTATTCTAATTTTCATTTTGAAATGCTGTATTGAAGACTGATGCTTTCGTTTGATTAGATTGTCCTTCCATAACAGCTGTAGTAAGACGTCTCCTCAGAATTTAGGACATGATATGATGTAATGTATGTTGTTGCCTAAGTAAAGCAAGTGTTCCAATTCTGTATTATATCCACATTGTTCATAATTATTGTTCTACAGTCACAATGACAACAGCAGGAGCCCACAGGTGTGTTTGGGTTTACCTAGCATCACACAATGCTGTCTGATATACAGCAAGATTATTTCAAAGTAATTACAGGGACACATATTATTTGATTTCTTAACATGATGTAATGCTTTCACATAACCAAACATATGACAACTGGTGAAACACTTATACCATAGTACATTTGGTGATCCCAGTATTGTGTTGAGATTCTCAGTTCTTAGTCAAGTGTTAGTTACAAACCAGCACTGAGTAACTGAAAGCATTTTTGTCCTTAAGTGTTATGCAGGAATGACACCCCCCCCCCCAATTCTACCATGTATGCATAGAGTGAGAAAGGCCTTCCTAATCCATTTTATCAAATAAAAATTATGGGTAAATAAATTTCATCTCATTTAATGACTTCACATAGATGGAGTTCAACAGCTGTGATAATAGTTGCACTGTGGCTCATGTGATGCATAGCCATATTGTTATTTGGAGGAGTTGTACAGCTTGATGATCAATTCTAGCATAGGGAATAATTTGTGTGAATGTACTGATGTACCACAACAATCATTGCATCATATCAGTATTAGCCCTTGATATGACACATGAGCAAATGTGAACATATGTTTAGATTTCATGGCAGTAGAAATTTGATCTGACAACGTCATGATGAGAGGGCTACTGTGGCAGATACAATGAGTAGTGTATTGTTCATGAGTGTGTTCTAGTTCTTGGGGTGTATGTGTACAAAAGTAATAAAAAACACATGTAGAAAGGTAGTAGACTTTCTTTACTTCACAATAAGTTCATCTGGTACCTCATCTTCTCGCCTTCAAGGATACATACATTCAAACACATCCTACTTTTATAACAGGTGAGACCATCAATTAATTAATCAGTTAGCTACCAAATTACTTAATACTTTAACATAAAAAAAATGTAGGTTTGAAAAACAGATTTACCTGCAGAAAAACGGTACAGCAATGGGTGCTTTTTATGCACCCTCTTATGTAGTGATATATATGGGTTATTTTGAGAAACTGTTTGTATATAACACTGAATTTTGGAAGAAACAAGTAGTGCTGTATGGTCGATTTATTGATGACCTCTTCTTTTTGTGTAAGGGCTCACCAATAGAATTTGAGCAGTTTATTATAGATTTGAATTGCAATACACATGGCATTACATTTTCCACAAATTTTGGTAACTCTGTTATACAATTTTTGGATGTTGAGTTTTATGTGGATAGACATCAGGCAATTCAATATAGGCCATATAGGAAGCCTACAGCAGTAAATAATTTTTTGTTTGCGATGAGTATGCACCCTTCACACTTGATCAGCTCTTTGCCTATGGGGGAATATAAGCGAATTGCCCGTAACACTTCTGAGGAGGAATATAAAGTATAATTTTTGATGGAAACAAGGGAGAGACTATTATCTAGGGATTATGATAGAGTAAAATTGGACTGTGATTTAAAAAAATATTGAAAAGTGAAGAATTTCGGTCTAATAATAATCAGGGACAAATAGTAAGTAAGAATAGGAAGGAAGTCTGAAGCCTGATTTTGTAGGGCATGATATTTATTTTGTTTCTAAATATTCTTCATTTTCACCCATAATGAGAGAATTGCTTTTGGATCTATGGCATTTGGTATGTTTAGATGAAGCAGTTGGTGATGTATTTCCAGGGGTAGTAAAATTTTCATATGGAAGATATTCTAACCTCAAGGAACTGTTGAATAAACCTTTGTTTGCATCAAATGCATTAGTTTTAGGTTCATTTTCCTGTGGAAAATGCAAAGTTTGTCATAAAATCAGGAGCATTTCATGAGGTTTAATAAACAATGGAAAATGTTTAAGCAAGGACAGGTTTACTTGTAATTCATGTGAAGTAGTGTATGCCATAGGATGTGGATGTGAAAAAATAAAATGGTACATAGGGCAAACCAAAAGGGCTGTTAAGGTTAGAATTTTAAAACATTTAGGTGATATTCGAAATAAAAACTTTAGAAGCCCTGTGGCAGAACATTTTTGTACAGTACATAGGGGAGATGACTCCACATTTTTCTTTAGTGTTTTGGCTAGACCTTTTCAAGTTAAAAGCAGTGAGTTGAAGCAAAAATTGAATGTGCTTGAAATTAGGATGACTTTAAATGATGGCACTTTGATGCCCAAAGGGTTAAATTTAGAAGTAGATTATGTTTAGATTTATATTTAGGTATGTTTTCTAGATGCTTATGTTTATACTAGCAACTGTTTAAAGTGTTAAGAAATGTTTTAATAGGTTATGAAATGGTGTGGTATGAATATAAGAACAGTTAAAATAGTTAAAATAGGAAAATGTATCTATTAAATATGCATGGGTCACTTTAGGGGGTCATAGGCAATGGAAAATATTTATATACAATGTTTATATGTAATGCTCATATATATAATTATATGAAATTTTATATTTTTTTGTATTAAAATATTAAGTAATTTGGTAGTTAATTGATTAATTAATTGATGGTCTCAACTGATATAAAAGTAGGATGTGTTTGAGTGTATGTATCCTTGAAGGTAAAAAGCCGAGGTACCAGATGAACTTATTGTGAAGTAAAAAAAAGTCTACTACCTTTCTATGTGTGTTTTCTATTATTTTGAACTGAAAAGTTTTTTGTAATGTGTACAAAAGTACACAGAGACCTTCCTTGATCAAGCACCATTGATATAGGACTAATCACAATTGTGCACATGAGAAGAGTCAATTGCCATCAGTCTGACACACTGATATGACATTCATTATCAGGGATCCTTTCTTAATTCACACATTAATTTCAGTTGTTTGCAACAATACCCATTGCTATCTCCTGTGGCAGGTGCAGACAATACTTAGCTCTATGGAATAAATTGCATCATAGTGTGGTACTCGTATCTGTTTTATCCATCTGCACAATAGCTGTCTCAGGGAGGAGTGCCTTAGGCAAGAGTATTATGATGTCACACTCTGCTCCCACATTTGTAAGGCCAAACACACCTACATATGGGATCCATACTCATTAGAATACGAAAGTGCATAATTCCTTTAAAAGGTAATCCTCCTCATACATGCATTATACCTATTTTTGTGCCGGGCACAGCTAATACATGACTCAGTGGTAACATTGATGGCATGGGTTTGATTCTTGCAAAATGAGATTGTGACTTCTTAACTGTTCTTACTTTCCAACATGTTATATTGACAAAATGCACACTATGAAAATATCTCCTGATGTATGTACTGACCTTGCTAATTGTCATCTCAACTCAGCATGTTAATCACATTTATATCTCATTTAATCCCCTCTGTTACAATGTTAGTTTGTGTAATTTTCACATCCTATAATATCATGTCTGTTTCTACTTACCTATATTTGCTCAGGAAGTGTGATCATCATTAATTATATATATATTGCATAATTATATTATTACAAAGTTGTCTTTGTGACGTAAGCACCTTTAAATCAATTATCTTAGTACAGTTTTCACATTTGCTCTCCAATATTATGTATTTTTGTAGTAGGCATGACCTGCCTTTCATGAAAACCAAACTGAGGTGGGCTCAGTGTCTGAAGGTTTCCTATGTCAATTATCAATATCAAATCTATGATTATTCTTTCCATGACTTTAAATATGAGATTAGTTAGGTTTATGGGTCTATAGTTTCCTTGGTCAGTGGATGGCCTGCTCTTGTTAAAAGGAATAATAGTTGCAGCCCTCCATTTTTGACATGAATCCTGTTTGAAGACTATGGTCACGAGCCCAATAGGTCATGCTTCATGTTATCAAGGCTGCATCCTTGGATATTATCCGGTCACACTGATGCAGTGCATTTGGCCTTGGAGAGTGCTTTGAGGCCCTGTTCCCTAGTGATATTTGGGAAAGTAATGGTTGGGGGAGTTTCTTGAGTGGTGTTGAAGAGGACAAAACGATGCATACTGCCTACCTTGACTTGGTCAAAAAATACCCCACTCGGACATTGTAGATAAGCTCATTAAATTAGGCAAAAACTCCTACATCACCCACTAGATAGCAAGCTAGCTCATAGATGGGAACCAAGAAGTAAGGATAGGGGATTCTACCTCCACAAAATGTCTGGTCAGTAGTGAGGTCCCTTAGGGCCCAGTGTTAGGGCCGCTTCTTTTGGCATCTACTTCTCTGAAGTCAAGAATCATGTCAAAGACCTCTGGCTGGCCAAGATCACAAATGATTGCAAACTAAGTGTAGTCACTGAATCCCCCCAAGAAAAAAAATACTCTACAAGAAGGCCTGACACTGATTAATAATTGGTACCAGAGTTACACTCTAAAACTCAAAGTCAAGAAGCATATAATAGTTTCTTTTGGAAAAGTGGTCTCCCTCACAATTTACCACATTGATAATGTATCACTGAGAGTAGGCCCAGTAGCCAGGACTTTGGGAACACATATAGGCAGGGACAGGTCTATATTAAAATCACAAAAGTTTACTTTCGTGAATCCACATTCATTGACACATAAATGTCGAAGACCAAATACAGCGAAAGGCGAAAAACACGAACACCACAACATCGAACGTATTCCCGGAAGCAACAGTGCCATACAGGTAAGGAAAACCCAACATAAAAAACCTTAAGAGAAACACTTTTTAAAATGTTTTTGCAGGGGGTCAAGCCCCCCTGCACCCCCCTCACCCCCCTACTTAAATATACCCACTCTGAGACCGCACTACAGTGGGGAAAAGGATTTATTTTCTCAACCCCATGATCACCCTGCCAGTCAAAAAAAGGACGTTCGACATTCCGGATTCGCTTTTTTCGCTCTTCGGTATTTTTGCACTTTGACATTTATGTGTCAATGAATGTGGATTCACGAAAGTAAGCTTTCATGATTCTAATATAGACCCGGCAGTGACTTGGCCTTAGATCTTCATATATTTATTGTAGTAAGGAAGACTTTTTATGTTGTACAGCTTATAAGCAAAGTTTTGACATCTAGGTCCAAAGCCATCATTGTTCTGTTGTACTCAGCCCTCATTAGACCAATCATAGAATACAGTACCCCTTAGGTATGTACCTGACAAGGCATATGCAACAAATGGAGCATCCACAGAGGTTCCTTACTAAAAACACATGGTGTAGGCAGACTGCCTCAGAGGTTCTGATCCTAACTTGCTGGACATGTTGCACATCTGCAAAACAAATAGAATCAAAAACACCTGATCCAGGGACCTAAACCTTATCCGCAACATAAATCAAACATGCTGGGGACTGGTACATGTCGCAGAGTCTGCCCCTTCTGGGTAACAGGTTTGCCATCCACGTGAAGCAACATTCTTCCCTGTAACTAGTCAAGTGCAACTTATATCTTTGGATGGGAAATCATAAATTTATGACTAGTCAAGCATCTGTCTGTATTGGAGAGGTACCTTATAAATGCCTGATGACTCATGCCTGAGTTAGACAAAAACTTATGGGACCAAAACCTGGCTAATATTTTTGGGAAGCATGGCTTAAAGTTCCACAAGGGTTGATAGCTTAATAATCCCATATAATCCTATGCTCCTTGAAAAGTCGGACCAGAAAGGAAACAAAGTACTCCAAAGCAGAGACTGAATGTTGTTGGATGAAAATGCAATTCCTTCAGAGGGAAATGCTTCTTTATCCTTCAGTGAACTGCAGCACTCAAAGCAGCAGGAACTAACAGCTAACACATCATCTCAGAACAGTTGAATAAGTGACTAAAGTAACAAATCAGAATGGAGCAGTGGGTGTAGCTTTTCTGAACTTTAATAATGCTTAGAAAATGGGCTTACTTTACATCAATACCCTGATTGCTGCCATGGAGCTCGGACTGAGAAAAGCTGAACAGCCAGCATGATTTTACACTTGCTAAACAGCACTTCTGCTGTTTGGCAAGTGTAAAATATATTGAAAAAAAAGAAAAAACAAAAGTGTGAGTGTGTTAATGTTTGTGTCTGTTAGTGTATGCGTGCGTGTGAGTGAATGCGAGAATGACCGAGCTGTTGTTTTACACTCGCTAAGCAGTGCTTTTGCTGTTTAACGAGTGTAAAATATAAATACAAAAGAAAAAGTGTGTGTATGTGTTTGTTTCTGTTTCTGCATGTCTGTTTATGTGTCTGTGTATGAATGTGTGCATGAAAGCGAGGTGTGTGTGAGTGAGATTGAAGAATAAGAGTGAGCTAACATCGGCAGCAGCATTCAAGAGGTTTATATACCTCTTTTCTCTTAATTAAATGAATAAAATGAAAAATTAAGGGGGAGCAAAGGCTCAAAACAGAAGTGTACTCCTGTTATTAAAAAAAAAACAATTTGGCTGCAATAATACATTTTCTGAAGGCAAGTGCGTATGGGGCGGGGTGTTTTCTGTGGCAAGGCAGTAAGATTGATGGAACAATGGCAACAGATAACAGGTTTCCGCACCTCTCCACCTTTTAGCTCAGGAAATGTGGATAAAGCCTGAAATAAAGGGGGCACAAGGCTCCAAAATAGAAAAAGATTTTAAAACAAAATAAATAAAAAGTAAGTTACATAAAAGGATTTGTGTTAACATGAAATTTATGAAGGAAACAAAGTCTGAAAGTCAAATATGTGTCATTATTTAGTGACTTCAATCCCCAAATGACTGGCAAGAAACCATTTTAGCAGCAAGGGACCAAAAAATAAAACAAATATCTAGATATTTTTAAAATTATACATTTTGTAGGTAAAATGCTTCCTCAAACACCATTTACACATACCAAAGCAACTTAGAAACATTATTTATTTATTTATTTTATTTTATTGTACTTTACATTTGTTTACCGGGAAAGTCCAGCTGGACATAATGTCCTTTTACAGTGGAGGCCTGGGGAGAAAAGCTCCAAGATGAAAAGTAACACAGCAGCAAAAGTGGTAATAAAAAACAACATAGCAATACAAGCAGTAGGTAACATAACAACATTGTAAGTATAATACAATCAGAGTATTTATGGTTACATTTTAAGTTACTGAAAGAAAACACAGAGACAATAGCTAAGTGTGCATAGATGTCTAGCTCAGCAGATGTAGTGAAAATCATAACAATTTACAAGGCGTTTAATGCAGTCTGCATCAATGCTTAACAAAGTAGTCCTATACAAATAGGCAGAGGGGATTGGGTGGAAGGGTAATGAGCAAAGTGGGGCAGGGAGTGTTCTATCTTGGGGAGCTGCAGGAACAGAGCCAGGTCTTTGCAAGGTGGGTTTTTAGGAGCTTTTTAAATTGTACTGTTGAGGAGGTGGTCACTAGTGAGTTTGGTAGGCTGTTCCAAATTTTGGAGGTTTAGTTGGAGAAAAGGGATTCACCTGTTGAGTTTTTTTACTTTAGTGACTTGAAAAAGCATTTATTGTTAGAGCAGAGGGATCTGGAAGCAGATTAGGGTTGAATGATATCTTTGAGGACCGGGGTGTTTTCAGGGTAGTGGAGAATTTTATGAGTTGGGTTAGTTGATTAAAGTGTAGGAGATGGGGGAGTTCCAGCCAATCGAGCTGTTTGAGAGATAAACAGTGATGTGACTTGTAAGATGTGTTGGTGGCAAATTTGGAGTTTTTGTTGCAACAAGCTTCGACTTTGGCAAGGTCAGTTTTACGGAGGTTGGTTAAGATTGGGGATGCATATATGAGTGTTGATAGAAGGTGTGTCCTGGCAATTGTGACTTTTGTGTTCTTGTTAGAAATTGTTTATTTCTATATAGGAGGCCAATTTTCTTGTGAACGTTTTTGATGGTTTGGTCTATACGGAGATCAAATTTCATGTTATTGTCAATGATAACCCCTAGCATTTTGGTTTGGGCAGTTGGAGTGATCGTAGTATTGTTGTTGGAGAAGATCTTGAAGTTTACAGAGAGAGGTATTCTTAGAGGAGCAGAAGAGCAGACGTTTTGTTTTATTGGGATTTAGTATAAGCTGGAAGTTGGTTAACCAGGTTTCTACAGACAAGAAAGAGTCTTGGGTGATGGTCTGAAGGTCATTGAGGGAAGGGGCCGAGCAGGTTAAAGTGGAGTCGTCAGCATATTGAATCACAGTGGCATAAGGAGTAGAGGAGTAAAGGGTAGTATAATATGAGAATAAAAGAAGTATAACTCGGGGAACTATGACTGCATGAATTGTCTCCTGTAAAATGTAGTACATTCAACAATGATGGGGAAATTCTAGATGGCAGCAGGCAGACATAAGCTTATATTGATGAAAAAGAGGAGACAGTTAAATATAGGTAATGATAATGTCTGTTTGGAGGTATGACAACAGGTAAATGTGAACCTTACCTGCTCAAAAAATTGATGTTTCCATGTTAAAAAAAAATTCTAAACATAAGTATCACTACTGTGCGACACACATTGACAATCTACAACAAGTCCTATTTATAGTACATACTTGTTTGTTGTGTACTTGTTCTTAACTAGTTTTGTATAGTTGTGTCATAAATCTTGGTAGATTGTGCTTGATATACAGTACAATTGTTCTTAATCTGCTTATCATCCTGTAGTCCTGATTCAAGTGTTGTTGTAGGTCTCCATAACAACAGTCTTTGAGCTATAACTTACTTTGGTTCATCCTCTTCAGATAAGAGATAGTTATCTTTAAGGCCTCTGAAGAATGTTAACACATGCCTTGTTCTATATACATGCAACACTTCATTTATGTAATTCCTTAACATGTATTACCTTTCCTATATACTCACATGCATGATGTTTCTGACTGCACTATAACATGAATGTATTATACATGCATAACATGATCTCTTATTCAGCCACTGAGAATTTGGGTATATGGCATGCAAACTTTTATTAGAACATCCTGCACATGGCTGCTTATTTTAAATGTCTGACTCGTGTAAACATTTGAAATTGCTTCCCTATTCTATTTTCCCATAGCTCATGTCCTGTGTGCATTATTTCCTCTTTTCTCACATGATATATATATATATATATATATATATATATATATATATATATATATATATATATATATATATATATACATATACATACACACACACATATATAGGCATTTCTTGAGACCCTTTTTGTTTCATTATTCTTGTCATTATTATCTTGTTGTGTACATTGTGCTTGGCCTTTTCTTCCAAGATGCCAATGCCAAGGATCAAGTAGTGAGCTTTGACTTCTGGACTTCAAATAAGCAGCTTAGGTGGGGGAGGTGATACTGACCAGTCAATGTCCGGTGTCATTTTTCTCTTGGAGAGCAAAAGATCCTAGAACTGCAGAAGTGCTCTTGGTGGAGAATAGAGGAACTGAAATAATAAGCATATGGTAAAACACTGAAACAAATGTACTCCAACAGAGAAGCATGGGAGAAGCACTATGAAAATGTTGCCTAGGGACAAAAGTAGTTACCCCCTTTGCACTGTTTGCAGACGATGGCCCTTCTAGTTGCTGCTAATGGGTGACATTAACAAATGAGTTCACCAGCAGCAGTAATAAGGTTTCAAAAGCAGTGTAACTGTGTCAGAAAAGCAAGAGACTATACAGATATAAAATGAGATAAGAAAATGAACTGTGTGTTTCATCCATTGTGTTCCATGCATCCAGTAGAGAGTCAATTATCCAAGTGTTAATTATCAGAAACGTCAATTATCCGAGTGCAGCCTTCCAAAGTTTTGGGTAGGAAAAATCATAAAGTTTGAATATGTAAACCTTATACGTATTTGCTTGTGCGTGTTTTTTTGAGCTTGTAGCCTGCTCGTTTGTAAAAAAAATATTCTTTATTGTCCACTGAAATAACTGAATGGTTTAAATGCATGCAGAAAAGAAAGATTTTGCAGTTTTTTATCCAGTTCAATGTATGTTTGATTATCCGAATAGTTTGATTATCCGAACTACCCTAGTCCCAATTAGTTCAGATAATCGACTCTCTACTGTAATTTTAAGTTTGTATCATTCTTACATTTTGTTATGTTGCATTGCATTATTGTTCTTATGAAGCCCACTGTTCAGTGTGGATTAACAGATCCCTATTAAATGATTGAGTTTTCAGAAACTCGAAGTTCATATGGCCGGGACCATATGATTAAGTGTCTAAAAACTCAGAAAACTTGAAGGTTTTGAAAGGAGATTGTAGTACAGTGTGGAAAGTGAAATGTACCCTTTTCCTCACTGTAGTGCAATCTTGGACTTGGTATATTTAATTTGCAGGGGGGTGTGGGAGGGTAAAAAATGCAAAAAAGGTAGATTTTTGAGGGTTTTTTTTATTTATTTTTTTTATTTTTGATGTTTGAGTTTTTGGCAATTAGATCATATGGTCCTGACCATATGGATTTCAAGTTTCTGAAAACTCAGTCATCTGATGGGGATCAGTTAATCCACACTGAACAGTGGGCTTCATAAGAACAATAATGCAATGTAACATAACTAAATGTAAGAATGATACAAACTTAAAATTGCAGTAGAGAGTCGATTATCCAAACTAATTGGGACTAGGGTAGTTCGGATAATCAAACTGTTCAGAAAATCAAACATACCTTCTTACAAGGATTATCTCCAATGTGTCATTTGTCGTGGAACTGAGATATGTGATTTCCTGTTCTTGGCATGGACAATCATGTGTCCTAAATGCCCTTCAATGACACATGCTTTCATCCTGTTGCATATTATTATACACAGAGCTGTGCATGCAAGTCTGTACATGGATGCATCTAACGTGTCCCAAGTCCCATTAAGCAGGCACATGCTCAGTATGCTGGGGTCCCTTTTCACTTGTCATTTACTGGAGTTAGATGCACACTATGTGTATGTGCAACCACTATGTTCAGACAAAACAGCCCAAACCAGCGTGTCCATTGTGAACTGAGCATAAACCAATAGAAAAAAGTCTGGTCAATGAAGTACTATTGAGTGGCCAGACTTTTTTCTATTAGTATATGACACAGAGGCATTAGTCTCAACTGTCTAGATTTCTGCCTCATATTTTGGTCTATTGCTGATAAAATTTGTGGTTTTCCAACAAGCTGCTGTGGAATGAAGCCACTAAAAACTGACACGCATTTCAGTTTAACCCTTTATATCCTTCTGACAATGCACAATAATATAAATCTTATTATTCTCATAGCTTTCTAAGTTTATAAGAGGAACATTTACAACTGGTCCCCATTTTTCAGCCTTTGCCCCCCCCTTATTTATGGCTTTATCCACATGTCTTGTGCTAAGAGGTTGAGAGGTATATGTGGAGAGCAGAGCAAATACAACAAAAATCAGGTGTGTTCTGTAAAACTAAAGAAACGTACCTGATTTTCCTTGTATTTCTGCCATGTCTTTTTCTTACCCCTAAAGTGTCCATATATAATAATAATAATAATAATAATAATAATAATAATAATAATAAAAACAACAGAGATTTTCCTTTCTCCATTGCTTGTTTTCCTCAGCACTGATGTGTTGTGCAAGTGTGGGAAAGTAAGTCCCACACACATGCATAGTACATCAACAAACGCAAAAGAATGTGGAAACAAAGTGGAGGAACACCATGGCACTATTATACAAAGACATTATTTAAGAAAAGTAAATAATTTCTTTTTTAAATAATGTCATTGTATAATAGCAATAACTGACTCATGGGTGTGGGTATATTGAGGATTTACCCATGGTTGGCTTTGTTTAATCACTCAGGCTTCACCCTCATGATCAAACCACACCAGCCCTGGGTAAATCCTAAATATAGCCACATCCACTCGTCAGTTATTGCTTAATTAACTACCTACTCCTTACTGCCATGGACTAACTTGCCTTCACAAAAACTATACACATCAAAAACATACGTAGCATACATAGCAGATTTTCTTTCCTTATGAGCAACATGTTGGCTTATTTTCAATGTACTGTGCATCTAAATGCATGACTCAGTTCTTAGACTCCATAAGTCCCTTTCCCAAGCACTTATACAATATTTTAAAATCATTGCATAGCACTCTGAGCCCCCTTCTCCAAGTTTTCTGATTTTTGTTACCCCTTTTTTATATCAGAAATAAAAAATATTCATATGATATCACCAAAGATAGATAGACAGACAGATAGATAACCTCTGTCTGACCTCCTTCCTGCACGGTACCTACAAAAAGCTGCCAACGCCATACATTCCCCATCTCTATCCTAATCAATAGAACACTAACTGATGGAACAATCCCCTCAATCTGGAAAATATCCCATGTTATCCCACTCCACAAAGGTGGAAGTTCAACAGAACTGTCCAACTACAGACCCATTGCCATTCTCTCACCACTGGCCAAATTAATGGAGAAGTACATTCATCAGCAGCTTATGGACTATCTCATTCAGAATGGTCTGCTTGCCAACTCTCAGCATGGCTTTCGGCCACATCACAGTGCCACCTCAGCCCTCCTTTCTTTTACAAATACCATATTCCAAAATAGGAAGAACAGGCTATCTTCAGCCCTATTTCTAGACGCGTTGAAGGCCTTTGATATGGTCAACCACAAATTATTCATCCATTCCCTGAAATCCATCTCCCTAGATAACCATGCTATTCAGTGGTTCCTATCCTATCTGAATGTCAGACAGCAGGCTGTATTATGGCAGGTCAAACTGTCCACCCTGCTACCTCTCACCATCGGTGTCCCTCAGGGCTCTATTCTAGGTCCTCTACTCTTTTCTGTCTTCATCAACAATCTTCATACTGCCATCCCTGATGCAACCTGCATTCAATATGCAGACAATTCTGCCCTGATCTGTATGGTCTCCTCCCCTTTAGTCCTGCAAACATTAACACAAAACATGTAGCACAGTTGAAAATTGGCTCTCTAATCACTGTTTGTTGTTAAATTCCAACAAACCAAAATGCTCCTCTTTACCCCCATCAGTGGATCCACCCTACATCCAACAATGGTACCTCTATCTCTCCAGATGACCATACTAAGATTTTAGGAGTAATCGTTTTCTTCTTCTTTTGGCTTTTCCCGGTAGGGGTCACCACAGCAGATCACCTGTCTGCTCATGATTGGCAGTGGAATTTTATGGTGTTGAGTTGCCAGCCTGGCACCCAACCTTCCACAGAAGGCACACACATGCACACACACACACACACCTAGGGCCAATTTAGAGTGTCCAATCTAGTGGACAAAAATCTCAAATTTGATCTGCATATCAATAAAACTATAAAAACCATTAATAAGAAGCTTGGCTCATTATATAGAAGTAAACCTTTTCTAACCCTGTTAGCTAGGACTGCAATCCCCCGCTCACACCTACTCTCTACCCTTCTATATGCCTCCCCCATACTCTCCAATTTGAGAAAAACTGAACTTAGTAAGCTCTCTCACTGTTACAACCATATTGCCAGATTTGCCAAAGGCTCAACATATAGGGCACATCACTGTCTAAACGTCAGTCTTCTCAGGTGGCTAGAACTGCCTAGCCTACTTCTATTCAATCAGCTTATAGTAGCACACAAAATTCTGTACCCCCCTGAAAATACACCAGCACTCAAAAATATCATAAAGCCATACAGTAATTTAAGGCAACTATGATCATCCAATAAACTGTTGGTCCAAACCCACAAAGCCATTAATTCAGCCAGCGACTCCCTGTTTGCCAACGTTGTTGGTAAAGCTTGGAATTTATTTCCATCTAACCTTACCCTCGAACCTTCTTTAAGTCTTTTCAAAAAAGGCCTCAAACAGTATTTTAAAGAGCACTGGCTTTGTCCCTGTACTAACCCTGATTAATCACTACTTATTCAATGCCTTATTTAAATTAATATTGTACCCATCTCTTGTTCATAATAGCTTGCTGCAACCTGTTGTTTTTGTATACTATTACACACTGTGTATATTGTTAGTACCTACTAGAGGGCTTTGTAAATATGCTTGGCTCATATCTGTTATGTTCTGTCTGTGTTATCTGAAGCTTTTCTCCCCGGGCCTCTGCTGAAAATGGACATATATCCAATCGGACTATCCCGGTCAACAAATGCAAAATAAAATAAATAAATTAAATAAATAAATAAATATTACATAAATAGATATGTAATTATTTTAATGACATTTTTGAATGCTTTCAAATTACCAGATACTGCATCTTTTGAAAACTGATTCTCTAGACTTTGTTTCAATAATGTTTCTTGTGAGTAATTCCTTCTTCAGAATAATAAAAAGAAATGACAGGGCTAGAAACAAACAAACAAACAAAAATCTTGTGTTCCACATCAACAAAAGCCCATTATATTCTCCCTTATAAATAAATGCAACTTAAATAGCATATTGAGCATAATATAAACTTTTGTATTGGAGAATTTATATTAGCTGCAAATTTAAAAAGACTCAAATACAAAAACAGCTTTGGCAAAATGCATTTTTGCAAAGTCAGGTTTGTAGACTAATCAGCAGTAATGTGGTCATGCAAATGCCACTGCTCTTCTTTTTTAATTGATATACTCTCATCTTTTGAGGTATTTTCTCTTCTTAGTTTCCAGTCTTGTAAATAAATGTCATTTGTGTAATCTCAACCCACTAAATATTATTTTTCCTTCATTTACATAGATAAACCCATTAGGTGAAATAACATTTTTAAGATATGATCTTAAAGCCATATTCTCTATAACTTCTTTTTTGGTGCCCATAGCTGACTATCAGCTTAACCCAGGTCCTCTCCTTCTTCACCCAGTCTAATGGACCTACCTTAACCCCTCCCCCATAATCCCAATCTATGTTCAGGGCTGATAAGGAACTTGAGGGTCTTAGTGTGGCATCATACTGCTACCAGGAGAGCCCCCCCATAATCCCAATCTATGTTCAGGGCTGATAAGGAACTTGAGGGTCTTAGTGTGGTATCATACTGTTGCCAGTAGAGTCCCCCCCCCATAATCCCAATCTATGTTCAGGGCTGATAAGGAACTTGAAGTTCTTAGTGTGGTATCATACTGCTGCCAGGAGAGTCCCCCCTGCCCCACGTAATCCCAATCTATGTTCAGGGCTGATAAGGAACTTGAGGGTTTTAGTGTGGTATCATACTGCTGCCAGGAGAGTCCCCCCCATAATCCCAATCTATGTTCAGGGCTGATAAGAAACTTGAAGGTCTTAGTGTGGTATCATACTGCTGCCAGGAGAGTCCCCCCTGCCCCACGTAATCCCAATCTATGTTCAGGGCTGATAAGGAACTTGAGGGTCTTAGTGTGGTATCATACTGCTGCCAGGAGAGTCCCCCCCATAATCCCAATCTATGTTCAGGGCTGATAAGGAACTTGAGGGTCTTAGTGTGGTATCATACTGCTGCCAGGAGAGTCCCCCCCCGTAATCCCAATCTATGTTCAGGGCTGATAAGGAACTTGAGGGTCTTAGTGTGGTATCATACTGCTGCCAGGAGAGTCCCCCCCATAATCCCAATCTATGTTTAGGGCTGATAAGGAACTTGAGGGTCTTAGTGTGGTATCATACTGCTGCCAGGAGAGTCCCCCCTGCCCCACGTAATCCCAATCTATGTTCAGGGCTGATAAGGAACTTGAGGGTCTTAGTGTGGTATCATACTGCTGCCAGGAGAGTCCCCCCCATAATCCCAATCTATGTTCAGGGCTGATAAGGAACTTGAAGGTCTTAGTGTGGTATCATACTGCTGCCAGTAGAGTCTCCCCCATAATCCCAATCTATGTTCAGGGCTGATAAGGAACTTGAGGGTCTTAGTGTGGTATCATACTGCTGCCAGGAGAGTCCCCCCCCCCCGTAATCCCAATCTATGTTCAGGGCTGATAAGGAACTTGAGGGTCTTAGTGTGGTATCATACTGCTGCCAGGAGAGTCCCCCCCATAATCCCAATCTATGTTCAGGGCTGATAAGGAACTTGAGGGTCTTAGTGTGGTATCATACTGCTGCCAGGAGAGTCCCCCCCATAATCCCAATCTATGTTCAGGGCTGATAAGGAACTTGAGAGTCTTAGTGTGGTATCATACTGCTGCCAGGAGGGTTTTTGTTGTTTTATGCCATGACTTTCCCCGTCCCTTCATGATCTCCTGTGGTGTTTAAGGACAAATGTGCAGTGTGGCATGCAGCCATATTGTCCTACATCCACTATAACTCAACCAATAATGCTGTTTTCTCCTGCATGTTCCACAGCCTCTGCTGGAGACCTACTGTGAGGTGTGCATGAGTGAGTGCCTCCCCATGAATGGGCATGCCTAACCTCCCATCCCAGAGTCTCGGGTGCCCAGGCCACTAGTGAAACTCAGGTGTCTTGTGACATAGTCAGACCTTTATCCCTTTATTCCATGGCACAGGTAAATGTCCTGTACACTGATTCTGTCCAGTTTTCTGTGTACTCTTATTCCAGTACATTGCAAACAAACACGTCTAAATTTCTCCTTTTTATAGTGTACACTTATTTGTTCCCCCTGGTTCTTAACCAATTTTATATAGCTGCTTTAATTAACCTAGATATCTCTGATCATCATTTCAGACTTTATTTTTTTGTTTCATTTTGAAATAATCTTAATTGTTCATTTCTCACTGTTTTATCCATATATTATATAATTATGAAAGTAGGTGCTGCTAACCAGAAAAGTTTCCATTTCCTTTTTAACAATTTTATTTTCATAAGCATAAAGAAGTAAAGCTTTTCATTATGAGACATATGTTGTTCAGATAAAAAGAAATGTTTCTCCATAAATAAAAGATTACTGTTACCTCAGGTATCAACACGCATCAGGGAAACAACCCAACAACACACACTACATAGACCACTAGCAAGTGATAAAACTAAAGAGAACTCCATAGTTTAGGCAGTCAAGGAAGGAGCATAGGATAACAGATGTACAGAAACATGATCCTTTGTGATAGCAATGGAATATTTAAAAAGTATGAGGAATATCATAATATTGTAATTAAGAGCACACTGGGAAACACACATTCACATGGTAAAGCTATACATGCAGTGCATGGTAACTGATGCAGGTATGTAAGTAGGTACAGAAACGAACCCTGAAACCACAGCTACAACAACACATCAGTCTTCCAGCTAGTATCAGCACAAATCAGTGGAACGATCCAAAGTAGAAAAGAGATATAAAATGCTAGTAGGCACATACAGTAGGGCTCCATTACATGGCTGTTAAAATCTGAAGTTAGCCTGGGAGCAGGAGAAATGACCTTGTACTGCAGGATATTTTCCCAGAAAATAGTATGAGACAGAAGAATGCCATGTCTCTGTATAATGCAAGTGCCACTTGCAGCCACAACAGGATACCCTGAAATTTGCAATGCTGAACAGGATTTACATATGCAGCAATATAACATACACTGCCTACAACAGAAATGGGATATGAGTAAAACTCAAACAAGATGTCAGCATAAAATGACGAATTCATCAGTAATTAATGAAAATATGTTAAACCTTAACCAAAGACTAGTGCATAATTTGAATTTGAAAAATACCTATTTACTTGCAGAGATGTCAATGTACTGACATCTTTCACTAAAAGATTTAAGGCATGACATACAAAAGTGGCTATTTTGTCTTGTGAACAGAGGCATTTTGTTCTGATAGTCTCTTGGATAACTAATCAGATACATTCATGAGCTGGTGTGTACTTATCTGTAGGCTGAGTCGATATCATACTCAGGCAGTGCGCCACTTTTTACATGTAAGAAAACTCTGTTATGTCAAGCTAAGGGGTGACATCTTTATTTGTTTATTTATTTACCATTTGTTCAGTGGGTAAGTTGACTGAACTATTGGCCCTTTTAGCCATGACCTGAGCTGAAAGAGTAGAAAATACATCATGTTTTATCATATATATATATATATATATATATATATATATATATATATATATATATATATACACAAAATTAGCATATAGCAATTCAGAACAAAATGGTAAGAAGCAATGCAAATACATTAAGATGAAAAGATCCAGTATGAGTGCATTGACAGAAAATGTGTATAAGATGCCGCATTAAGAGGCTGAAAAATATTTATTAAATTCCTTCTATTATTGATGATATGAGTTACTAGGTTACCTAACCATTTTCATGGTAGCAGTTGCAGGTAGATTTAGTAAAGTGATGATCTTTTAGTGCATCTTTGAAGCTTTTAATAGTTTCTAGATTTTTGATATCACTAGGCAGGTGGTTCCAGGTAGCATGTCCTGCTCTACAGAAGGCTCTCTACCAGCAGCACTTTTAAATGGAGGGTGCACTAGAGAGAAATTGATGTCCTGTGTACTTTTGAGTCCATAAGAGTTGTCTTGCTAAGGTAGTTTCACTCTTAAAGGAGGACAGTGACCATGTTTTACAACCTTGCAGATTAGAGCTTAGAAGAAAAGTGGCTCTATGAAGCACTGAAAACCAACCTGATTTTTTTAGCAAATTGCTTTGGTGCATCTGGAGGCCTGCTAATAGAATGAATATGCAGATTTTATTCTCAGTAGTCTGTATTCTGTGAGTATTGTGGACAAAATGCATAATGAGAAAAGAAAAGGCATATTAAAGTTTGAGTATTAAAATATTTTTAGCAATGTCCCTGTAAACAATAGATGAAAGAGTTGACTGATCTTGTGACATAGTTCTAATTGAGCAAGGACTTTATTAGTTACAAAATCTGTATGTGTGAAAAAGGAAAAGGTAGAGGTAAGTATTACGCCTAGGTACCTCTGTTCAGTGACATTATAGGTTCGTACGTGACTACTAGGCTAATGGCATAAGAACATTTACAAGCCTAGCCAATAATACCCAAGATATGACAATATCATATCTTAATTCCCCAGATATGGGATGGGGTACTATCGGGGTCTTTGGGTGTTGGAGCCCTGAGTCATTCTACAGACTGTGTCCATAAGGGACATGGGCAGCACCCTACTACTATGTTCCCATTAATGTCTGTTAAGTGAATAGATGGGATAGTAGATCATTTCTTGGCTGACACACAGACCATGACACTGGTTTTCTTGTCCTGTAACTTTGCAGGTCAGAGTGGCTGGTACTGGATTGCAGGAGCAGCATATCATCTATGCACATTATTAATTTAAGATTTCGAAATCCTACAGAAAGATCATTAACAAAGAAAGAGGAGAGGAGACCTGTATTGTGTTAGCCAGATTTACTGGTATGGATTTGGATGAGTCTGTCTTTTAGATAGATGCAAAATCAGCAAATGGTGTCATCTTCAGAGCTGTGTCTTTTGAGTTTTTGAGAAGAGTATGAGTAACTGTTTCAAAAGCCTTGTCATGTCAACAAAGAGACCTGCAGTAATAGGTCCCTCATTTAGGTTGCAATAACTGGCATCAGTGGCCTCTACTAGTACTGAATGCATTGTGAAAGCCATACTATGCATCACATAATAGGGCATAACTGTTAACATGCTTTATGCAGTTGTTTATATAAATGTTTTTCAAATATTTAGGTTATAGTGCACAGGTTAAAATAGGTCTATAATCCTTCAGCCCATTAGGAGAAGTGACTTTAGACAGAGTCTTCATATTGCAAGACTACTACATGATGGAGAGGGTTTACTATCATAATTTCAAATGACACTCGGTCGACCGCACTATGTTTGACAACGGAAAGTAGAACACAGCAATGTCGAACTTCAAAAGCAAGCCTAGGAACGGGTTTGAACATGGGTCAAGATAGGGGTTCACTGCTATTGCCGAACTACAAACCTCGCCCCTATCTCGACCCATGTTAAAACCCATTCCTAGGCTTGCTTTTGAAGTTCGACATTGCCATGTTTGACTTTCTGTTGTTGAACATAGTGTGGTCGACCGAGTGTCATTCGAAATTATGATAGTAAACCATTGGAGAGCCATTCTATGTGGGTGTTTCTTAACTTCTGTTCATACCAGTAATGAGCACACACATCTGACGTTTACTTGCTATGGTCAGTAAACAGCCATCTTCATTTCTTCATACACATACAGCAATGAATACAGATCTCACAGGTCTAGTACTGCTACCCAGCATGTTGCATCAGTCAGGACTGGGAAGACACAGCATTCCATTCCATTAGCTTGATAGCAGAAGGAGACAACACGTCTATCCAGCCTGCTCTGTAAGTGAATTACCATTCTAATTCCCTTCCATCATCTATATGCTGCATATTGGATAAATACTACCTTTCCCCCTAATTTGTACCTGTCTCATGCCCACTTTAATATTTTTATTGATTCCTTCATCAATATTCCATGAGTCCACAACCTTCTCTTTTCAAAAGTACTTGCAGAGAGTATTCCATATGTATACTACGGTTAAGAATATTGCAGAGGTGTGTTCTAAAAGCAATATTTAAGCATATGTTTTTCAGAGATTCTCTCTTCCTCACCCTTAACAGGTTATCAATTTGCTGAAGCTTTATTATTTAACAAATGGTTAACTAATTTTTGCATTCTGAAGGATATAGATTTCATGTTAATTTTGCAGGGGATAAACTGGTAAGTAACAAATTAGTTGATACAGTAAAACATGTTTTGGACATTAGTCAGGTCCTATGGTCTAAGTCAACTGGGGAGAACAATCTTCAGTTATAAAGGTGTATTGTGCTAACACTAAAAGTTTAAATAATAAGATCAATGAACTGCAATTGATAAGTTCATGTCATTATTATGATTTAATAGCTTTTACTGAGGCATGGAACAATGAATATTTAAACTTACCTGATATCAGTCCTTTATATGTTTGAGGAACAAAAGACTAGGAAGTGGTATGGTGGTCTTTGCTGCATATTGGATAAATACTAGGATGATGGAATTTGCATATAGTTTGGAACTTTTATTTTTGGAAATAAAACTTAATGGATCTGCATTTCTCTGTATTTGTTGACTTGTTAAAAGAGTCGCTGATTATCTAGGGTAGAACAGTCATGATATATGTTGATAGTTTGAGCAAATTTATGCTATATAATAATGTTATATTAGGTGATTTTAATTTTCCAACGACAGATTGGGCTTTTCACACAACTGGGTTTCAGTTGGATAATGAGTTCCAATTTTTATATAGATTTCATAATTTAACTCAGATGATATCTTCTCCAACTGGCTCAAATAACACTCTTGACTTGTTATTAACTAATGTCCCATGTGGGGTTTTACAGATGAACCAGCTTTGTCCATTGGGTAACTCTGGTCATTTTGATCAGATTTTGATTTTAAAATATTATCTGTTGATATTTGTCAATAACTGTTTATGGTACATCTAAGACTTCTGACTTGAATATAATTAATAATATTAATTATTTGAGTAGTGATCTGTGTGGGGGAAGATAAATCCTTGCAATAACTGTAGAAAATTTGAAGCTATTTGTATTGTCCATTTCAGTAGTTGTAGAATGGTGACAACTAATAGTTTAATGAGGCATATCCTACCTTAGCACAATCCAAGGCTTGCTAAACTCAAAAAAAGAAGAGGAAAAAGTTGGTCTATGGAAAAAGTATAAGGGCAGTAGTACAGTGAGAGCTTATAACCTCGTGAATAGAAAACTGAAAGCTTTATTGCAATATTCTAAAAGAAAATTTCCACCATCACTGAATCTCCTGCTGTCCTGCAACTTCCAGTTTCCTTCTTCATTGCTACGTCCCCACCGCCTGACATCTATAAAATACAGATTCCTGTACTTAATTATGCTACTCGTCAGCTTATCCCCCATTCTTCTCCTCCCATCATGCCATCTTTCATCCTATCACGACTCAATAATATTTCTCAACATCTCTCCAAATCTGTCCCAACCACCTATCCATTCTTTCTGTTTACACTCTCCACACATCACACCAAACCTATTTAATACTGATGATTCATCACCTTTATTCCAAATGTAGACTGATTAACTGCACTTCAACTTAAACCAAAACAAAATTAAGTGCAAGAATCCTCTCCAGCAAAACAAATATGCATAATTCCCTACATACTAAAATACTTCTAGGAGTTGATAAACACCCTAATCCTGGCCCCACCTATCACAATGAACACAAAGATAATTATCTCCCACACACTTGTCTAACCCAACAACAATCAATCCCCAATCCAGATGATCTAATTTTTGCTGCAATAAATGTTAGAAGCATAAGAAATAAAACTTCTGAACTACATGCCTGAATGACACAACATAAGACTGACACTCTCTCTGTAACTGAAACTTAGCTTAAATCCAGCATAAACGATTTGTAAGCTATATCTCCTGGCTATAATATTGTGGTATTGCTTTGATATTTCCCAACACCTACCACATTTTCCCTTACAGCAAACCAACACCAAAATTCAGTTCAGCAGAGCTTCTTTTTGCTTTCCTCAAAATAAACATTTATAAACAAATATGTATTACTGTTCTTTACATTCGTTCTGGCAACAATACAGCTATACTGGAAGATATCCTACATTGAATAGCCATAATAATTCCACAAGAAAAAACTACTACTAGGTGATGTGAATGTCATTTGGTTGGACATAAATATATATAAATCCCATATATCTAGCATAACCGTATATGGTTTCACACAACCAGTTTATATGACCAGACATCTTACACATCCAGTTAAACAGCATATTTATAAAACAACACACAGCCTTTCCAAATTTAACCCAGAAATGTTCATTACTACACTATCATCCATTAACTGGAACTTCCTAAAAATCTTCCCCCTAGACAATGCTGTAAATTAATTAAATACATTTTTTTCTAAATATCCTAAACAGCCTTGCACCTCCGAGAAGGAGGAGACTAAAAACAAATAATGCAATTCAGTGATCAAAATAGAATAGAATGATAATGCAGGATGGAGAAAATACATGGAAATAATGCCAAAAATATAAAGCGTCTTAATCTCCATAATGCTTCACAATCTTACTAAAAAACATATAAATGAAGATGAAAAGCAGTACTATAATAACTTTCAGAATAATAATAAATACGACCCTAAAAAATGTTGGACTTCCATTAAAGAAATCTTACATCCTAACCAAAAATTCACCCAAACCCATCTACCAATAACTCATCACTCAAAACTGCAAAACAGTTTAACTCATATTTTGTAGATAGTACAGCATCTCTAACCAAGGATTCCTCAACATCTAATTACAACCATGCCCAATAGCCAGTTATCACCACATCCAATTTCACCTTCAAACCTGTGCCTACATCCTACTGTATATAAAATTATTAAACAAACTGTGCTCTTCTTCACCTGATGACCTTGCAAGAGAGTAGCTAAAATAGCAGCCAAGAGCATTGACTATTCTGTCTCAAGCTTTATAAATAGGTGACTCCAGGAACCCCACATTCCCTCTCTCTAGAAAGAGTTATGCATTGTCGCTTTGCAAAAAGGAGGAAATTCAATAGACATTAATAAGTTTAGACCTATAGCAATCTTATCTCCCTTCACCAAAATACTTAAACAAATGTATTCAAAAACAATTGCTAGACTATCTCCTACAGGAAAAACTCCTATACCCTACACAATATAGCTTCCATAGTACTAGTACTGCCCTTCTAATCTATATAGATGTTGTCAGTAAGGCTAAACATAACAGAAAACTAGTGTCTTCCTTATTTCTAGATCTGGCTAAAGCATTCGACACATTTTGTCACAGCAAAATTCTACTTCAGATATCCTCACTAAGTCTCTCCCAGTCCATCCTTCTGTGGTTCAAATGCTACATCTCTAGTAGATATCAGTAAGTAAAATGGCATTCCTGGTGTCTCCTTACCTCCCAGTCACCAAGGTGTACCACAAGGCTTTATCCTTGGTCCCTTCCTCTTTAACATTTTCACCAATCCCTCTATACATCCACTTTACAGGCCACTCTAATACAGTGCGTGGATGATTCCACTCTCATTTGCACACCTGACAACATGGCACACCTCCAAAAAATTACTCAGGAAGCTTTAATAGACACTGAAACATGACTAAGTAACTCACAACTCATGCTCAACATTTTCCCAAATCCCTCTCTCATGAAAAAAGAAAATTGAAAGTCTTGTCTCTTGATAATACAACCATTGAAGTCACTTCTCATAGCAACTTATTAGGCGTGAGAGTGGATGACAATCTTATATTTGACCTGCATATACAAAATTGCATAAGAAAAATTAATCAGAACCTAAGAATGTCAAAAACATTTTCACCGATGCAACTAAAACAACACTTGCCACTGCTTATCTCCTCTCTGCACTTCGTTATGGTTCTCCCATCCTTACTAACTTCTAGGCTTCACAAAAAATAAGAGTTTAAAAATTTTATAAAAAAGTTGCTAAATTTGCAGCAAATAGCCCTTTCAGAACCCACCACTGTATAGCACTAAAAAGCTTAAATTGGTTAGAACTGCCTCATCAACTAATATATATATATATATATATATATATATATATATATATATATATATATATATATATATAAAATGTACAGCTTCTTACCACCTATAAAATTATTAAGCATGCATCTGCCTCTACAGCACTAAAAAATATTCTACACAACTACGTTCCCAGTAGGTCATTGTGATCCATTAACCAAAACCTCCTGTCTGTCTACAAATCTATCAAATCTGCTGAATACTGTACTCATACAAAGTTGTTAAGGCCTGGGACTCCTTACCTGTATCCATAAGGTCAATACCCTCCCTTCCATCTGTCAAATCTACACTGAAGAACTGTTAAATAAATGTCAAATGTTTGCACAAGTTATGGCATCTCTTGGAAGCATCTTTAGAGTTCTTATTATACAGTAAACGGTCTTGAAATAGTTGTTTTTGTTATGTTTTTGATATTTTTTTACTTATGTATTTTTTATACCTGAAATATTCAAATGTTGTTCAACTATATACATTTTAATAAAACACATGGGGAAAAAAAGAAATGTAAAAGAACTCTGAAGGACTTCCTAGTTAAAACCTGGCTCTGTTCTTGCTCAAAACCAGGATAACCTGCATCTCTAAATGTGAACAAGTATCTTTTCATTTCTTTTACCTCATTACTCTCCCTTCGTCACTTACGTCTTTATTTCTATCAAGTTCTCTTACCTAACTATCTGTTATACATTATACCTCTGACTGGGAAGTAATTAATAAAGGGGTCCCACAAGCCTCAGTTTTTGGGTCCTGCATTGTTCAGTTTTTTTTTTCCATTTGTTCCAACTAACTCCAGAATTTGGATATCTAAATATGTAGATGATTAAAATAAGATGCATACTTTTTAACTCAGAAGATTTGTGTTTTTTAATGATTACCTCTGTAATGTGTATCAATGGCTCCACCAAGTTGGCTTGAAGATTAACAAGGATAAGTGCACTGGCCTTTATTTTGGGTGAATGTTCAAAATTGAGGAATAACCATCCTTCAAAGCAATAACCAATAAACAAAAATAAAGTCCAAGCACCCCACTAAAATGGGCTGCTTATTGGCGTCCAGTGAGGTAATCTTTGAACCATGCAAGAGACGAATTAGAGAAGTGAAGGTCTGAGAGTGTGCTAAGAAGGTGAGTATGGGAAACCATATCAAATGCTTTTGAAAGGTCCAAGAAGATAGAGGAGGCAAAGTGATTGTTGCTTCTGTGAAGACTGATGATGTTAGTAAATGACAAGAGTGCAGTTGTTGTACTGTGGAATGGCCTAAATCCATGCTGGGTGTTGGTTAGAAGTCTGTTAGTAAGTAGGTGGTCTGTGACCTACATATGAATTACTCTTTCTAGGATTTTAGAGAGCGGTGACAGCATTGCTGTTGGTCTATAGTTGTTGCGATCTGTAGATGAGCCACCATTATGAAGGGGAATGATGTATTCAGTTTTCCTGATGGAAGGGACCTGGTATTCAGCCATTGATCTGTTGATTAATATTGATATAAGGTATCCTATGCCATCAGCTGTAAGCTTTAAGTATTCTGCGGGTAAATTGTCGGCCGCTAGCGTAGTGGGCTTTAGTTTTTTTCAGGAGTCTTTTGATGGTGTTAGTTGCTACTGGTTGCAGTGAGAAGGTAGATGTGATGTTGAGCGTTGGGGGGATGGCATGTTTATTGCTGGGGGTTGATTTTTAGCTAGCTCTAGGATGGTTTCTGTGAAATATTTGTTAAACTGAGTGGCTATGTTGTCTGAGTTATTGGTGGAGGTGGGGGGAAGGGGTTCCTGTTTTACCTGGTTGTAGGATATTATTTATTATTGTCCAGAATTTTTGTGGGTTATTGCGTTGTTTGGTTTGTATTTCAGTATAGTAGTTAACGTTATCTGTCTTTATTTGTTTCTTAGCTTTATTTCTAAGTTCCCAATAGGTTTGATATGTGAGTTGGGACTTATTTGTTTTCCAGGAAGTCCAAGCCTTATCCCTAAACCTGAGGAGGTTTAGTGTTTCCTTCTTTAACCATGGGGCATAGTTAGATTTTACACATACATATCTAAGTGGTACCTGTACATCTAGAATGGAAAGGAAAGTAGCGTTAAAGTACTTTACTGCATCTTGTAGGGGCAAGAGTTTTAAGGGTGCCCAGTTACAATGTTTGAGTGTTTATATAAAATTTACAGGGGTTTAATTGCTTTTTCTTTCTTAATTGTAGTAGAATGGGTTGTTTATATTGCATTGTTTTCTTTCTGACCAAATAAATGGGAATATGATCACTAATGTTGTCTGGTAGACAGCCTGAAAGGGGGTATAGGGCTGGCCTATTAGTTAAAATCCAGTCTAGAGTGGAGTGTCTGTCTGAAGTTTTATTCATTCTAGTGGGTCCCTGGATGAGCTGAGAGAAACCATGTAGGTTAATGTGGTTTTTGGGGTGAGTGGAATTGCAATATGCCCAGTCTATATTAAGGTCCCCTAATATAAGTGTTTCCTGAGGTAGGTTATTGCAACACCAGTGTAATAAGCTTTCTAGCATTGGAATATTATCTCTTGGTAGCATGTAAAGACCTATTATATATATATTTTTTATTGGGGCTGATTTTTAGTTTTGCGTACAATATTTCTGCATATATTTAGTTTTAAGGTTATTTCAGATACTGTTTCTATGGTGAGGTGATTTTTGTAGAGTAGAGCTACTCCCCCTCCTCTTTTATTTATGCTATCAGAGCGCATAATATTATAGCCTGGAGATAGTATGTCATTACTATTGGTGTTGTGATTTAACCAGGTTTCTGTTACTAGAGCAATGTCTGGGGAGTAGAGGGCTAAGTTAGCATGGAGCTCATGAATTTTGTTATTTATACTTCTGATGTTCATATTCTAATTTTAATTGGCCTTTGGCCCACATACAAGTGTTAATGAACTATTGACCTGCTGAGTAAATAATTCCTACATTTTGTCATCTGTATACTGCTTCCTGCTCTGTCGTTCATATTCAGAAGAACCCCTTAACATCTCCTTGACATGAAGCATAGCTCCAATATCATGTCTCCACTGGAAATTCCGGTGTCAAATGAGAAGCACTCTAACTCCTTTACTCTCTGGTCATATTCCTTCCATTCTATTAGATGGATGTTTCTAGTATCTTTTCTCTGAATTTATTTAAGCAGCCTGATGTCCTTTTTCTTGCATGGCCTTAAGAAATGTATGCTGCATTTTGGGTGTGGTCTATTCAAGGCCCTGTGGATTAGAGGCATTATTTCTTTGATTCTGGAATCTACCCAAACATTCCATTTCCTACTAACACTGCCACTGCTCTCTCATTCAGATCCCAGTGGCCCAGACCACTTGTGATCAACACCTTCTGATCCTTTTCCTGCTCTGTTGTTATCTGTTCTATTCATTCTCAATGATATTTCATACCTGGGTTCTTGTGGCCCCAGTGCAATACTCTTTATCTGTGGACATTTAATTTCACCTGCCACATTTTTGCCCATTTGTTCAGCCATTTCTTATAGGTTCATTGGTTCATAGGTGTGTACAAGGCTAATGGCCCTGGAGCCTTTGCAAGCCTAGCCCATAGGATTTCCCTGGCATTGTGCCACCCGACCTTAGTTCCCAGTGCCTCTGTCAAGTAGTGCCATTGCAGTGATCCCCGGGGTGAATTTTCTATTTCCCATCCACTCATCAAGATTTCTCTTGAAAAGGGCCAGTGAGGTATAGGTTCATAGGTGTGTACTAGACTAATGGCCCTCTCGAACCTAGGGCCCTGTACGCCATAGTCAGAGCAATGTCCTGATCTTCTAGCACCAAAGGCTAGTGTACTACCTTATCTTTTCACTAGATCCCCCCAACCCCATCCATCACTGTGACACCTGTCTATCTGTCATCAGCTAAGAAACTGATTCTGTTTTCCATTCTCTCAGATAGGTCTGAAACAAACACACTGAATAGTGCTGGACCATGGGCAGGCTATCTTTTTCTCCATTAGTCACTTTCCAAATTTCTGAGTCAGTCTCTTACAACAGACGTTTGTGTGTGACCAAATCAAAGACTTTGTAGAAGACTGGGTAGACTTCTGCATTTATTCCCCTGTCAAGCTGACCTGTAATACTGTCATAAAACTGGAACAGGTTTAACATACAGCACCTTCTGTTCATGAACCCATGTTGGTTGCTGTCCTGGGGATTGTTCCCTTCTAGAAATGGTACCAGCTTCGTCCTTGAGATTCTGTCTATGATTTTCCATGTCACTGTTGTTAAGTTATAAGCATGCAATTTCTGTCCATCACCTTGCATAAGGGTAACATCTTTGCTATTTTCCAGTCTTCAGAACCATGTACATTTTCAAATAATCTGTTGAAGATCTCCATCAGGCATCTGCCAGCGGGTCTATATTACCTTATCGAAGGATGAAAAGATCACTCTTTCATCGATCTGAAAAGGTTGAAACCCGTAAACAGCAAAGACACGAAACATCTATTTTTTTCCCAGGAGAAAAAATCTGTGGGCCGTCTTCAGACTTTGCCATTTCCCCTAGTATGGTGCAATCTCGGAGTTGGTATATTTAAGTAGTGGGGGGTGTGGGGGCTGCCCCACCTTGGTGGGTGTGGGAGGCAAAGCTCCCCAGTTCATTTTGTGTTTGAATTTTTTTTTTTTTGTGGAGCAGTGATTTTTTTCCCCCATGGGGAAAAAAATCGCTGTTCCCTATCTTCGCTCTTTAGGGGTTTCGATTTTACTGCTCGATGAAAGAGTGTTCGCTTTTTTCATCATTCGATAAGATAATATAGACCCTCTGCCAACACAGTGAATAAACTTCTTAGGAATCTTACACGCAGCCCTTCTGGTTCTTTTGATTTATCCTTCAAAAGTACAGTCACTTTGCCCTCCACCTCTTGTCTCTCTCTCTCTCTCTCTCTCTTTCTCTCTCTACTCCATATCTGTTCACTGTTCTCCCCATTCTGCCCTATCTCCCTTCCAGTATGGAAGCTTCATATTGCTTTTCTTTCTGAATACTGAAGCAAAATATTCATTTGATAACTTTGTTTTTCCATATTCTTCTGTGATTTCCCTTCCATCTTTGCTCAGTCTGGCCAGTCCTGCCCCCTCTTTTCTTCTTTCTGCTATGTAAATGAAAAAGTGATTTTGCACCCTTTTCATCTCATTCAGTGTTATCCTTTGTTCCAGTTATCTTTTTACTGTCTTTCTGGTAGCCTTCTTATGTTGTGCCTCCCCATCTCTCCACATTCTCTTTCCACTTCTTATAGATCCTATGTTTTGCACTAATCTCCAGCCTCACCCTCCCCTTCTTTTCCTTTTGCCTTTTTGCCTTTTCCTAATACATTTTTTCCATGGCCCTACATACTTTATCCCTAACCAATCCCCATAATATGTCTGTCCTTTTGATTTACTCTCAGTCTCCTAACTTAACCCTGACCAACTCCACCAGCACAGTCTAGTCCACTCTTCAAAAATTCCCACACCATTGTCTTTGTTTTTTCTTTCTTTTTTTTTAATTAATCTGCACCTCTCCTGCCTATTGTAAACCATAGAGTGTCATGCTTATTGTTGCTTAACAAGGCCTTAACCTGATCATCTATTGCACATTCATAATTGTATCCCTTCTGGTACAGACTTATACCACTTGTGTGAATCCCTCAATCTATCAACACCCACTGCCCCTCTATCCTGGAGCTTATAATCTCCCAGTCTGCTCCTGTGAGGAGGAGATTCCCCACGAGTATTACCCTCTACCTCCTGCTCACTCCTCTGTTCTCATCATCATTATTTCATCATCATTTTTGTGTCTGGTGACCAACACTGTATCAGTGCACCATCACTACCCTTCCTTTATCTTAACTGCCAGCATTCTGAAGCTAGCTTCAAACCCTGGTACTAGGTAGTATATGAGGAGATTCCTCAAGATTGGAGCCATGCACTTATTAAACTGTCTTTAAGGGAAAGGGGAGTAGGACAAACCTAGAGTCATATAGATCCTTAAGTCTACTTTCATGTTGTGGAAAAATAATGGAGAAGGTAATACTGGATAAGTTATTGTCAGAATTGGATAGACTGGGACTTGAAACCATATATCAGCATGTATATGTTGAAAACAGCTCTATTACTACCCATAACATGATGTTCTATCACAATATAATGGCAGCTATGAATGAAAAATTGTGCTGTGATGTAATTTATATAGATTTAACTTCACCATTTGACAGGGTCATACACAAAACACTGATCAATAAATTAGAACAACTAGGTATTGATGTACTCTTGATAAGATGGATAGCTGTATGGCTTACAAATTGGACATGACAAGTATCATACCGTAACTGGACAGGTGAAATTCTTGGTTACAGTCAGGGTATCCCACAGGGCTCTGTCCTAGGCCCTTACTTATTTAGGGTGTATCTTTCAGACCAAACTTTTTAATCTGAGGTGCTCTACAGTCTGTATGAGGATGACCTAAAATTGGGTAAACTGATAATATGTGTTACAGATAAGGCATGCCTGCAAAAGAACTTGACTAAATTGACCATTTGGGCACAGGAAAATAATATGCTGATAAATGCATAAAAAACTAAGCATATGAAATTTGGGAGACATAAGTTGAATGGAGAATATTTAATACAGCACACCGTGATTGAAACTGTAGATTAATTTAAGGACCTGGGTATATGGGTAGATCCATCTTTGAGGTTTTCTAATCATATCAACCAATTGATTAATAATAGTTATAGAACTATAGTTTGTATAAAAAGATTTATAAACTGTAAGACATCAGAAATGATAATGTCATTGCTCGTTAGTTACATGAGACCCAAACTTGAGTATAGAATAACAATATGGAAACCTTATAAGAAAACAAGCACGAGTAAACTGTAAAGAGTGCAGCTGAAATGTGCCAAAGGTATGCATGAATGTGAAACATTAAGTTATTATGAAAGACTAAAATATCTGAACTTATACAGTGTCTCATAGATATCTAAGAGGAGATCTTATTCAGGTATATAGGGCATTTAGAGACAACTACCTCTGGGAATGTTTGGGGTTATCAAAAAGTAGTACTGAATCATCACACAACCTATGTAGAAGATTCTATAGGAATGAAAAGTATACTGTAGTAGAGAATCGATTATCTGAACAAATTGGGACCTAGGGTAGTTTGGATAATCAAACATATAATTGAACTGGATAAAAAACTTCTAAAATCTTGTTTTTTTCTGCACGCAGGGAATAAACTTTTCATCCATTCAGAGATTCCAGTGGACAATAAATATTTTTCACACACGAGCAGGCTACAAGCTCAAAAAACATGCACAAGTGAATATGTATAATGTTTACATATAAAGGTTTTATGATTTTTCCTACCCAAAACTTTGGAAGGCTGCATATGGATAACTGACATTCAGATAATCGACTCTCTACTGCAATTAGTTCTCTGAAAAGTCGTCTCATGCATGGAACAGACTACCAAATTACATTAAAGCACATACTAGTTTAGATATTTTTAACAACAGCCTGAAGACTTATTATGGGAAGTGTTTTACTATATTGGTAGGCTAGAAGGGCATTAGTGCCCATGCTTGAAATATTTGTATGTATGTATGTATGTACCCTTGACCCTTGACCCTATTCCTGGCATGGTATTCTTTCATACCCATACCTCGGCACGTCCATGTCCCAGTCTTTCTCGTCAGTGTCCCTGCTTCTGTAATAGCAGAAGTGTCTACCCCACCTCCCTCCTGCATCACTGTTTCCAGCTCCGCCCACTTTCTAAACAACTACAATGAAATAATAATTCCAACCAGGGCAATGCTGATCATTGATCCTAACTATGCCTATTATATTTGTGTCTGTCTATATTTCAGTTTTACTCGTATGCAAGTGTCACTGAACAGCACCAGTGGCGTGACTTCTATATGATGCTGGTTGTCCACAACAACCAACTAATCCAGAAGGATGACAGTGTATGAATCAGTAGCCCTTGTGACCTAGGCACCACTGCCTAGCAAAGGCACATATACACTGTTCTATATGTGTTACTAAAACAGGTGTGTGTGTGTGTGTGTGTGTGTGTGTGTGTGTGTGTGTGTGTGTGTGTGTGTGTGCACTGTGCACACTCTGCGAGTGCATTTGTCTGTTTGTGTGCATGTGTCATTTCTGCAAGTGGGCATGCACACATACGCTAGTGGATGTGTGTGTGCACATGTTTGTTTCTATTTGTATGTGTTTACTTACTTGCCCCTGTTTTTATGTGTGTGCGTATATATATATATATATATATATATATATATATATATATATATATATATATATATATATGTGTGTGTGTGTGTGTGTGTGTGTGTGTGTGTGTTTGAATGCGAGCATGTGTGTGATATGCGCATTTGTCTTAATGTGTGTATACTGTAGTCCCCTTGTGCGTAGTACTACACAGTTAATAATGGAGATTTCTTGCTAGATAAATGCTCAGTTTATACATTGTTGCAAACTCTAAATTACACATTACTTATCATTGTCTGATGCAGTGACTCTCTTAATTTAGCAGCCCTGCAGGAATTCACGGACATCTATCAGTTGCAGTACAGGGCATTAGATTTTTCCTGTAACATGTCTTCATTACTTGTAGCACCATATGTAACCTAACCAGTCTTTTTCTACCTCTTGTCCATATATTTCAGCAGCTAGCAGGCCTACAGTGTCATGAGTACTATCTGGGCTATACTGTGGAATAGTTCTCAACAATCTAAGCAAAAAAATGTTATTTGTGAGTGAGCTGGGTAGGAATTCCACAGTTTTCCTCATTTGATTTCTGTGTGTCCCTGTACTCCTTTAGGAAGTTTTAGAGACTGACCAAAATGGCCCACATCTCACAGAGCATATGTCGTTTCTTAGCATGGATGCTGGTTATCCATAGTATGTACTCTGTTCGTTCCCTCCATCACATGACTTGTCCTATATATAATCATCTCATTCTTCTCATCATGGCATTTATACTTTATGGCCAGTCATTACATTAAATGACATCTTATAGTGTACTTTTGTTAGCTATCCATTACATACCCTATGCAACTGCAAGTGATTTACAGTGCTAACATAAGGTACCTTCTATGATGTACATGCTCACAGATAAATTCTAATCTCTACCCCACCTCACCAGTTTGGAAGTGCTCCTTTTGACCCCTCTTGGAGACTTAGATATGCAGCACCTTCAAATGATTCCCCTCCAAATGAGAATTAAGAAGGAGTCACTGATTATCTTTAAAACTGCTATCTGATGCATGGCACACACATACACTTTGTACAGCACATGCCATATTGACTATCAGCACAGGACACCATCGTATTTATTTATTTTATTTCATATTCATTTTGTAGACTGGGTAGGTAGACTGGTCTGAGGGACCATTTTAGCAATGACCCATGTACAAAAACACAGTTACAGAGACAGAGCAGAAATGAAAGTCCTTCAGATACAGAAATGACATTAACTCAGATAAAGAAAATCTCAGGTGTAGAAAGCAATTGTTATACAATATGTAAGTAATAGCATTAAGAAAGTAATAAGTCACTTGTTTTTCCATGTTATACTGCATAATAAGGATTCAACATAAAACTACTTAGAAATCTCCTTAATATATCATGAGAATCTAGGTGGTTCCTCGTGATAGAAGGAAGATAGAAGTGATTCCATCTCACAAGTATAGGAGAAAGATAAAGATGGAAAACACACATTATACCAACCCCATTTGTAGGAAAATGGAAGCAACTTTCTGAAAGAAAAATACATCAGTACCATCTAGCAAGGGGAGTGGAAAATGGTTTGAATTCATATCACAAAAATCAGACCAAGCAGACAGAGTGCTTTGACTTCACAGGATCATAGAATCATTTGACTTGATGTCTAAATTAACAAATTGGCATGAATAATATAAAAGGAAAAAAAGGTATTTAGTACTGAGCCATGAAAAAAATAATCTAGTTTTATGACCTTCAAGTCATTCAAAAGGTAGTAACTGACATTGTACAGCTGACTGTGTAGTAACAGATGACAGATATCAATAGTAAATGATGACTACAAGAAGAATATGGATATTACTGCTCAGTCTAAGCATTGAGACTAGGTCCCTTAATATTGCTATAAGTGGCATTTTACTCAGTCGAGAAGGAAAAGTAAGTCTCTTTGCATATGAAGCTAATATCCATGATAGAGAAGATGTAGAGAGTGCTATGGAGAAAATGATTCATGGCTTGGCAAGAAAGATGTAATACATACTGGTCTAGGTTTAATGGAAACATGCCAAGCAATGCACCTTGGAAAGTAAAAAATCCAGGGTAAAGGAAACACACTGGGAATGAATTACTCCCAACAGCAAAAGGTGAGAAGAGATGCATGTCACTTTTATTTAAGATTACTTAAAGGACTAAACATTTGAAAAAGATAGCAAGAAAAGCTGTGATTATGAAAAGTAGTTGGCTCCATTGCACAAAGAGATAAAGTGCTGAGTGCAATCTAGAACACCTGTGGACTACTAGCAACCTGGGAAAGGGAGAGGATGATAATGGACTATGGAATGGAGTGACCAGTATAGATGTACCCATCTTGGGGAGGGATGCAGCTTGGCCCACTACTGTAATAACACCCAGTGCAGGATGGGTGTTATACCAAATTTGCCAGCACCATTTAGGCCAAGATGGAGATGCACATGCAAAGCAGCATTTCCTGCAGCTGGAGTCAGTCGTGTGCACTAGTAGGCATATTCACGAGGCTGGAACTGTGGACCAAATTCATCATCTACTTTTTGTGTGGTTAGGCAGAAAACCCAGATGGCTGCTTGCATGATTCCTGTGACTAATTCTCACACAAAGAGAAACAAATGGGACTATCTGGTCATGTGAGATCAGATGGTTAAAAGGCAGTGAGGTTAAATTTATGTAAAAAGGAAAAGCTGTGGGAGATCTGTAAAATATAAAAAGAAGCATTATCTGTAGATGATATACCTCTACAAATAGCTAGTGAAGCCTTAGCAGCCAATGTAGTTCTGTAGGTCTCATCTTTGGTGGACATAAATAAGTGATGTTAATAAGTTAACAAAAAGGCCACAAAATAAAACAGGTTTCAACAGAATACCATACGAGAAATAGCAGTGGTACAGCAGTTAGTGTTGTCGCCTCACAACAAGAGGTTCTTCGATTCAATTCTTGGCTGGGGTACCTTTTGTGCAGAGTCTGCATGTCCTCCCTGCATTCACATGGGTTTACTCTGGGTGCTCTGGTTTCCTCCCACATTTCAAAGACATGCAAAGCATTTCTCCCCGGGGCCTCCACTGAAAATAGGCTCTGTCCTAGTCAGACTTTCCCGGTAAACAAATGTTAAATAAAATTAGTAAATAAATGTATGGATTGTACACCCTTGATGATAAAGGGGATACAGGAGACATGAAAGAGATCATTACTTATTTGTTTGTTTGAGTAAATAAACATGCGTCCACAAAACGTGGTAGATTTAACAATATGAGAGAATTTATTGTGCCTTGGGAAAGACACACATACAGTCATCTTGGAGGAGAAATGAGAAAGGCAGTTAGATTACATTAGTAGGTTATCCGTATGACAATGAAAAGGAAAAATATGGGGGGGGGCTAAGAATGTGCTGTCACATTTTATGGTTGAATCTTTTATCTTCATATTTCCATAGCTAAGAGATGATTCCTACATACGGGTCTGTACATGAAATCAGAGCGTACCTTTCAACCTCTTAGCACAAAAAATCTGGACAAAACCTGACAGAATGGGGTGACAAAGGCCTAAAAATAGGGACAGATTTTAAATATTGCTCTTATAAACTTAGAAAGCTGTTAAAATAACAGGATTTGGCTTAGCATACATTTTTCTGAAGGATATGAAGTCTAAAACACAAATGCATATCATTATCTAGTGACTTAAATCCTCAGATCATTCCAATGATTTCCCAGAAAATCACAAATTTTTTGAGGAACAGAACAAAAATATGAGGCAAAAATCTGGACATTCTGCAAAAATCTGTACAGTTGAGAGGTATGAATTTGCCACCCAATGTGTTGTTTCAGCATTATCTTTTCCTAGAAGTCCTACCCTATAAACCACAGTGTCACCTATTCAGTCACCTTTGAACCATGAGTATTGTTATTATCATAACTATTACACATTTCACCTCAAGTTATCCCTCAAGAGCTTAAGGATGCCTCCATCATCCATCTCTACAAAAGAAAGGGAAACAGGCAGTCTTGTGACAACCACAGAGGAATCTCTCTCCTGGTCATTGCCAGCAAAATCCTTGTCATAATCCTCCTCAACCTCCTTACTCAACACATGGAAGATGGACACCTGCCAGAGAGTCAGTGCAGCTTTAGAGGGGGCCAAGTGACAGTGGACATGATATTTGCAGCATGTCAACTACAGGAGAAGTGCCAGGAACAAAACAGCAACCTTTATACAATGTTTGTGGACCTGACCAAAGCCTTTGACACTGTTAGTTGTGAGGGGCTATAGCGGACCATGAAGAAGTTTGACTGCCCAGGTAAATTCATCAGTATGGTGTGCCAGTTCCATGATGGCATGTTAGTTTGAGTACTGGATGATGGAAACTCCTCCAATGCCTTCCTAGTCACCAACAGAGTCAAGCAAGGCTGTGTACTGGCATCTATGCTGTTCAGAATGATACTCTCAGCCATGCTCTCAGATGGCTTCTGCGATGAAGAAGAAACCAGTATTAAGATCAGATACAGGACAGATGGCAGGCTCTTCAACCTGTGGAGGTTACAGGCCAAGACCAAGGTTGAAGAGGATTTTGTGTGCAATTTCCTGTTCGCCGATGACTGCACACTTAATGCTGCCACAAAGGCCCAAATGCAGCAGAGCATGAACCACTTTTCCAAACTGCAGAAACTTCAGTTTCATAATCAGTACCAAGAAGATTGAAGTTTTGCATCAGCCCACACCACAGAAGATGTATGCGGCACCAACTATCACCACTGAACCTGAGATCCTGAAGGCTGTTGACAAGTTTACATACCTCAGCAGCACACTCTCCAGATTTGTGAACATTGATGATGAGGCAGATACATGCATCGCCAAGACAAGCTCCACATTTGGACGGCTGTGGGAGTCAGTCTGGGAGAGGAGAGGCATCAAACTGTCCACAAGGCTGAAGGTGTACAAGGCAGTCATACTGCCCACACTAATGTGTGGAGACATGGACTGTGTATGAGTGCAATGCCAAAAAGCTAAATCACTTTCATATGAACTGCTTCAGAAGGCTGCTGAAAATTACATGGCAGAACAAAGTTCCAGACACAGTTGTGCTCTCTCAATCTGGACTGCCAAGTATCTACACTCTGCTGAGGACAGCCTAAGTTAGGTGGGCAGGCCACCTTGTATGTATGCAAGCGACATGCCTCCCCAAGACACTGTTTTATGGTGAACTCGCGAGAGGCAAACACCCTCAAGGTGGGAAGAAAAAGGACACACTGAAAGTCTCCCTGAAGAGCTTTGGCATTGATCCATACTCCTGGGAAACTCTAGTGTAAGACCATCCCGCCTGGTGAAGCTGCATCTGCAAAGGCGCTACTTCCTACAAGCAGAGCAGGACTGCAGAGGTGCAGAGGAAGTATGAGCTGTGTAAATCCACAGCCAATTCTTTACCAACCAACTCAACAGACCATTTGTGCTCGACATGCTGCAGACTTTCTGAGCTCGCATCGGACTGATCAGCCACAGCCAGACACACCGTACTCAGTCATCCTCCTCGATGTGATGTCCTTGGTCATCGGTGACAATGATGGACAAATGACAGACATTTCACCTGCATTTTTGCTCTAGGTATTTTTTTTGTCTGTCTGAAGATTTACTTCAATGGATTCATATTTAGAGTTTATAATCTTTTTAATATGATTTCATTTCACAATACGTAGTTGCTATATGATATGTATAAAGCACATTATCGTGTTTCCTATGTATAATATGAAGAAGAAAGTCAAAATGACAACTGCTAATTTTGAAAAACAAAGTGAACCTTGTTAGAAGGTTTTCTTTGGAAAATACCAAACTGAATACTGTAAAATGTTCTCAAGATCTTGCTGGTGATATGTGAAAATATATATTTTAGTGTAAATACTTCTCACCTAACAAAATGGCAATGTGCATTAAACATCTGTTGTTTAGTACTATGACAAGACAAGTAGCACTGTCCTAGTGTGATTATTTTCACATTTGTTAGAAGAAGTTTACAGTGTTCGGAGTGCAAAACATTTCTGCTGTTAGCCTTGAACACTGATTGATTCATATTTGTTTATATTCATTCTGGCTTTATATTTGACTTATTTGTCCACTAGACAGGAAAGGACCTGTCATTTTCAATTATTTTATTGATTTCATAACCCAATCAACTCACTAGGCACAACTGCCTCTTTCGAAGGCCAATCCAGGAGCACGTCTGGTAACTGAGCTACTTACAGCCACCCTGCGGCAAACAGAGATGAAGAGACTCAAATGAAGATTAAAGGAAAAAGTGTGCACTCTAGCATTTGCTGTAGATGTTTAGAAGAAAACATAGCATTCTTTATTCTAACCAAAAATCTACATTGGCTATACTTACTAACAGTGTACTAAATGCTTTCATACCTAGCATTGTCATTTTAACATATGTCATCAATAATGGTTTATTTCATTTATTTTGTATATAGTAATATTTTTCTTACAAAAATGTAGACCAGTAATTATTAAGGAATGTTTAGAGGGATTTATATACATAAATTGCCAAAGATTCCAAAGACAACCACAAGGCATTCTATAACTATGTCAAGAATCTAAATGGCAATGCTCAGATCTGCTCTGAGCTAAAACAGAATGGCATTAAATATACTGATGCCAAGGATATTGCCAATATCCTGACAGATCGATTCAATGCCAACTTCACTCCCCTCTCACCCCCTAAATGGCCCATCTCAATACCGGAAGATTGCCAAATTCCGGTAATAACGGCCAAACAGGTAAAAAACTCACTCTCCAAAGCTAAGAATACAGCATCCATGGGACCAGATGACATCTCGGGCTGTGTACTACATGAACTACAATATGAACTGGCACCTCACCTAAGTGTCATGTTTAATCATAGCCTCACCTCAGGTTTCATGCCCACTGAGTGGCGCAGAGCTACAGTTATCCCACTCCACAAGGGGGGATCCACCTTGGATTCTGGAAACTACCATCCCATCAGTCTGACAAGCCTTATCTGCAAGGCCATGGAGTGTATTATCATGGAACTTATAAACAAAGACATTGGCAACCTTCAAACACTGGACCCCACCCAGTTTGGGTTCGTGAAGGACCGATTTTGTCTCCTGAACCTGATTGACTTCTTCAAATCAGTCTCCAGAGCCATGGACAAGAATAAGGTGGCCCACACAGCCTATCTAGACCTTGCCAAGGCCTTTGACACCATCCCCCACTCTGGAATCATAGATAAATTTACTAAGCTGGGCATTAATCCCTATGTCACCCAATGGGTTGCTAACTGGTTTATTGATAGAACCCACACTGTAAAAGTAGCAGAATCCAAATCCAGCTCCAGACAAGTGACAAGTGGAGTACCTCAGGGTTCAGTCCTGGGACCGCTCTTGTTTGGCATTTACTTCTCTGAAGTACAGGCCAACACTAAGAGACTATGGCTAACAAAGTTCGCAGATGACTGCAAACTGGGAGCCATTATTGAATCCCCAAATGATGTGGATACTCTACAAAAGGGCCTTACAGAAACAGATGCTTGGTGCCAGAGCCATGGGATCAAGCTCAATGCCAAGAAATGTATAGTTATCCCCTTTGGGAAAAAAAATGTAACTGTGAATTACCATATAGGTGGCAGTACACTAAACACTGAAAGTGTGATAAGAGACTTAGGGACACAGGTGGACAGTGGTCTCACCTTTGATAACCACATAGCCAAAACAGTCAGGAAATCCTTCTATGTGGCACACCTCATCACTAAGGGCTTTTCATCCAGAAAAAAGGGGGTCATTGTCCCACTGTACTCATTGCTCATTAGACCCATTATAGAATACAACGCCCCATTTGGTATGTACCTGTCAAGACATCTGCAACAACTGGAAAGGCCGCAGCAATACCTCACTAAAAGAATCACAGGCCTAAAGCAGATGCCCTACCCTGACCGCCTTAAAAAACTCCAGCTATACTCTGTCACATATCATCTACTCAGAGGCGATCTCTGCTTAACATACAAGGCCATGTCAAACCCAGAGCTGTTGGACATGCTACACTTAAAGAAATCCCAATCCCTCAGAGCCACATGCTCCAGGGATCTAAACCTTGTCATCACAATAAACAAAACATGCTGGAGGGATAGGCTCCTGACCCAGGGACTCCCCAGACTCTGGAATAGATTGCCCATACATGTCAAGCAGAGTGCCTCTTTGGCCCTCTTCAAAAGGAACCTTGACGATTGGATGGGAGAAAGGAAATTCACCCCGGGGATCATGTCAGTCACCCTGCTAGGCAGGGGTCCAGGGAAGTAAATAGTGTGGGAAGAAATAGCCAGGGAATTGTTATGGCTAGGCTTGTATAGGCCCTAGGGCTGATAGCCTAGTACCAACCTATGAACCTATAAGAATACTCACAGTGTTTCCATTATTATTGTTATTATTATTTTCCCTAACGTCATATTGCCAATATTCTACAGATTTATTTCCATTTCATATCAATTATTTTAAATACAAGTCAGTAATCAAAAATCTAAAGAGGGGATGAAAATGACAATCATTCAGAACTACTTTTACTTAAACCTTGTGTGATGATTTGAAGTTGTGGCAGCTCTGCCAGAGGAAGTAGGGCAGTGAATGTGTAACATATACTAACTTATCTAGCTGGGGTTTTGTAAAGAATTATATATCATTTGAATATCAGACTGATTTGTACAGATGTTTGTGTTAAAAATGTATTTGTAAAGTTGCTTGTGTTAAAAAAAATGTAGCAACAGTGGGTCCTGCTGGACAGAAAAGAAATATATGTGTATGTCAGACTGTATTGTTGTAACTGATGAAATGTATACATTTTAATAGAGGATACCAGAAGGGAAGGGGTTGAGTTTAGCCCAGCTAACCTTAAGAAAAATAGCCTGAGATTAAATTACTTGGTTTAGGTTATAAAGATTTTATCTCACTGGTCTGAATGCACCCAGAGAATGGCCTGTTAGTCTGCAGGAAGGGTGGAAGTGTTAGAATTGTTTTACAGTTTCCAAAAGCTGTAATACACCTTAGCTAAAATGTTGTGTGGGCCTTGAGCTAGCAACCTGAGCACATAAAACCCTTATCTGCTACAGAACCTATGACTGGTGAAAGGTGCTCATTGCCAGATGTACCATGTGGTGTGTAAATGGGAGAGAGAGAGAAAAACAGTTCTATGTGTGTATGGTGACACATCAGTGCCAGATCCTGGTTCAGTTTCTGGTGAGGGGGTAGTGTAGGAACCACAGAGTCAGGTGACTAGATGTGGTATCATTCTATAGCCAGCACTGAATTTGTATTTGAATACTAGTGAGAGATGTGGAGTGTGCACTCTGTTTTTGGACCTGACAAGATACCCATCCACTTTCATCTTGCCTTGCTTTACTAAGTAATTAGGGAACAGTAATTCTTCAGTCAGTTAGAAAAATATAGTGAAATTAGCTAAATGTATTTTTTTCTGTATCTGTATGTGTCTTTTCATCTGTGTTGTTTTTTTATATTTCCTATGATTGAAACTGAAACTCTGGTGTTTATTGTAAATAGATATTCAGTATGTTGAGTCTTTTTTATTATTAAATACAGCTAAACCTTTCACTGTGGCTGGTCCTTTAGAAAATATTCAACCTTTGACAGTACTTGCATTTATTTAGTGGCACTGTGGCTTCATGTTCCTGAAAGTCTTGCTACTTGGTTAACACTACCATTTGTATAAGTATTAATTTTACTAAGTGTAAATGGGGTTATACAGCAGCTAGTAGTGCCCAGACCCTACCATCTGGCACTTCTAATCATAGCCCAGAACATTTCTTTTGCAGGTCATATGGGCATAAAGCGAACCAAGATATGCATTATGCAGATCTTTTATTGCCTAGGATTACAAGGGATGTAATAGAGTACTGCAGAACCTGTGAGTTGTGCCAAATAATAGAAAAGACAGGAGGCAAGGTCAAAGCTCCTTTGATGCCTTTACCTGTGATTGAGGAGCAATTTAAAAGGGCAGTTATGGATATTGTGGGGTCTCTGAGTACCCCAAGTTCCACAGGGAAGAAATATATCCTAATGGTAATAGATTATGCTACTAGATACTCTGAGGCAGTGGCTCTCTCCTCCATCAAGATAGAGATGGTGGCAAATGTTTTGTTAGATATTTTCAGGAGGATAGGTTTCCTGAGAGAAATATTGACTGACAGAGGTGCCAATTTCAAGTCATACCTGCTGGCTTGTCTGTGAGAACGCTGTGGGGTGAAGCACCTAAAGACTACCCCCTAATATCCCTAGACTTATGGTCCTGTGGAGGGGGTTAAACTCTACACTTAAGACCATGCCAAGGGAATTTGCACACCAGTTTAAGAGAGAGTGGGACAAATATTTGCCCCATCTGCCATTTGCATACAGACAAGAACCCCAGGAATCCCCAGGTTTTTGACCCTTTGAGTTGCTATATGGGCATAGGATGAGGGGGCCCTTGGATTTGATTCATGATGAGTGGGAGGGTGAGTGTGAATCCCACAAGAAGTCTGTTGTGACATATGTCTTAAACCTCAGGACAAGGCTTAGGGAGCTCATGGGCTTGGCCCAGGAGAACCTGGTAGGAGCCCAACAGCAGAAAAAGACCTGGTATGACAGGAATGCTCAAACTCAAGAGTATGCTGTGGGACATCAGGTTATGGTGCTCATTCCTTTCAGACACAATAATCTGCAGGCAGCTTTGGAAGGACCATTCAAAGTGGTAAGGAAGGTCACTGATGTTAACTACATGGTAAAACTGCTAGGTAGGAAGCAGGGTCAGGGCACAAACTGAGCCATGTTAACATGATGAAGCCTTACCATGTTAGGGAGGCCCTTGTACTAAGTATTTACAATGAGGAGTCTGAGGGAGATCTGGTGACTGATCTCAGTGAGGCATGGACTGACACTTCAGTGGAAGGGGTAACAATGTCCTAGTGGCTATTCCCTACCCAGGTTTGAGAAATCCAAGCAGTGTTACAGGAGCCTGGGGACATGTTCACTGGGAAACTTGGGTGCACCTATCTGGTGCTGCACCATGTGGATACAGAACCCCAAAGACCTGTCAAGCAGGCCCCTTACAGGGTACCTGAATAGGTCAGACAAACTTTGAGGGAGGAGATACAGGAAATCTTGGAGCTGGGAATAATCCAGGAGTCCAGCTGTCCCTGGGCCTCTCCAGTGGTGCTGGTACCAAAGAAGGATGGCAGCACCAGATTCAGTGTGGACTACAGAAAACTAAACAGTCACACAGAGTCAGATGCTTACCGCATGCCTAGGACAGATGACGCCTTAGACCAGCTTGGTGTGACTAAGTATCTGACCACTATTGACCTGACCAAGGGCTACTGGCAGGTGCCCTTGACTCCCACTGCTAGAGAGAAAGATCAGCTTTTGTAACTCCTTTCAGATTATGCAAGTTTATGATGATGCCTTTTGGGATGAAAAATGCAATAGTGACCTTCCAGAGGCTGGTAGATTATATCCTAGCAGAAACAGGAGACTATGCCCTTGCTTATCTGGATGATATTTCCATCTACAGGCATTCCTGGAAATAACACCTTCAGCATGTCAGGGAGGTCCTGGGCAGACTGCAAATGGCAGGGTTGACCATTAACCCCAGTAAGTCTCAGGTGGGTATAGCAGAGATCTCCTACCTGGAAAATAGAGTGGGGAGTGGTAATATCAGGCCAGAATCTGCCAAAGTGGAAGCTATTCAGGTATGGCCTGCCCCTGTCACCAAAGCACATGTAAGGGCATTTTTGGGGACAGTGGGGTAGTATATAAAGTTTGTTCCCAATTATAATACAATAGCTGCTCCCCTCACAGATTTGACAAGGAAAAACAGGCCATATAAGGTTGTGTGGACCTCAGCCTTTGAGCATGCATTTCAAAAGCTTAAAGGGGATTTGGGAGGACACCCTGTGCTAGCCAGTCCAGATTACAACAAATAACGTGTGCAGGTGGATGCTTTAAACCATGAGTTGAGGTCTGCACTCTGCCAGGTTTCCTCAGAGGCAGAAGAGCACCCTGTTATATATCTCAGCCATAGACTCCAACCCAGGGAGGAGTGTTATGCAGCTGTAGAAATGAATGTCTAGCCATAGTATGGGCACTGCAAAAAAATACAGCCCTATCTATATGGAAGGAAATCCACTGTGGTTACAGACTATAATCCCTTAACATGGCTACACTGAGCCAGCTAGCAAAATACCAAGTTATTAAAGTGGAACCCAGGTTTGCAGTCATATGACATGACAGTACAGCACTGTAGTGGAGCCAGCAAAGCCAATGCAGATGGGCTGTCAAGACAGGGTATAGGTTAATGTGTTCCCAGATATGCTCATTTCTCTAAAGCAATGTTTCTCCAGGATCACTTTAAAAACTAACTTGAGTCTTCAAAGGAGAGAGTTGTGATGATGTGAAGTAGTGCCAGCTCTACCAGAGGAAGTAGGGCAGTGCATCTGTAATATATGCTAGCATAGCTAGCTGGAGTTTTGTAAATAATTATATGTAATTTGCATATCAAACTGATTTGCACAGGTGTTTGTGTTAAAAATGTATTTGTAAAGTTGCTTGTGTTAAACATCTATAAACACTGGATCCTGCTGGACAGAAAAAAAATATATGTGTATGTCAGACTGTATTCTTGTAACCAATGAAATGCATATAAATTAACCAAGAATACTGGACGGGAAGGAAGGGGTTAAGCTCAGCCAAGCTAACCTTAAGAAAAATAGTCTGAAATTAAATGACTTGGTTTAGGCAATAAAGATTTTATCTCATGGGTCTGAATGCAGCCAGAGAATGACTTGTTAGTCTACAGGACGGGTGGAAGTGTTGGAATTGTTTTACAATTTCCAGATGCTGTAATAAACCTTAGCTAAAGTTCTGTGTGTGTGTATTGTGACACATCAGTGCCAAATCCTACTTCAGTTTCTAGTGAGGGGGTAATGTGGGAACCACAGAGTCAGGTGCCCAGATCTGATGTCATTCTGTAGCCAACACTGAAATTGTATTTGAATATTAGTGAGAGATGTCAGGTTTGTACTCTGTTTTTGGACCTGACAAGGCACCCATCCACTTTCATCTTGCCTTGCTTTAGTAAGTAACTAGGCAGCAGTAGTTCTTCAGTCAGTTAGAAAAATACAGTGAGATTAACTAAATGTAGTTTTTTCTGTAGCTGCCTGAGTCTTTCCATCTGTGTTGTTTTTATATTTCCTGTGATTGAAACTCTGGTGTATATTGTAAATAGATATTAAGTATTTTCATGTTTTTATTTATTATTAAATATATCTAAACCCTTCATTGTGGCTGATCTTTTAGAAAAAAAATAACATTTGAGAGTACTTGCATTTATTTAGTGGCACTGTGGCTCCACAGTCCTAAAAGTTTTGCTGCTTGGTTAATACTACCATTTGTATAAGTATTAATTTTACTAAATGTAAACAGGGTACCCTTGTAAGAGCCTTAAAGTAGCTAGATTTGGGTGTTCTGGTGGCAGTAAATCTATCTTAAAGTCTGGGTGGAGGTGTCACAGTGGGTAAGCTGTACCAGCCTTTTCCAGGTGTGTGTGTGTGTGTCTGTGTGTGTGTGTGTGTGTGTGTGTGTGTGTGTGTGTGTGTGTGTGTGTGTGTGTGTGTGTGTGTGTGTGTATAAATCCAAATCTCAAAGAAAGTGTGTGTGACAGCTACTTTGAACAGGGACACTGAGAGCACTGATTTCACAGAGATGGTGGAGGACTTGGCTTGGAACACCCGGCTAAGGACTTAGCTCTGTAGTGGTCATTGGGAGTCTTATTTGGGGCCTGGAGACAATGCCCAGCCCCAGGACTGGACTGTGCATTCCCTGTGTGTTCTTACCTATCATAGGTTCATAGGTTCATAGGTAGGTACTAGGCTATCATCCCAAGGGTCTACGTAAGCCTAGCCAACAAGGTTCCCTGGCTTACGCCACCCAAGAAAGTTATTTTCCTCTGCCACTGTCGAGCAGAGACACAGACGTGATCCCTGGGGTGTATTTCCTATTTCCCATCCACTCATCAAGATTTTTCTTGAAGAGTGCTAATGAAGAACTTTGCTTGACATTGATGGGTAGCCTGTTCCAGAGTATGGGAAGTCTCTGGGATAGGACTCTATCCCTCCAGCATGTCCTGTTTATTGTGGTGACAAGGTTTAGGTCCCTAGAGCGTGTAGCTTGGAGGGACTGGGATTTCTTTAGGTATAGCATGTCCAACAGCTCTGGGTTTGACACGGCTTTATATGTTAGGCAGAGATCACCTCAGAGTAGGCGATATGCTACGGAGTAAAGCTGGATTTTTTTGAGACGGTCAGTGTAGGGCATTTGTTTGAGTCCAGTAATCCTCTTTGTGAGGTACTTCTGTGGCCTTTCCAGCTGCTGCAGATGTCTTGTGAGGTACATTCCAAAAGGGGCGTTGTACTCTATAATGGGTGTAATGAGTGTCGAGTAGAGGGGAATGATGACCTCTTTTTTCCTGGATGAGAACCCTTTTGTGATGAGGTGTGCCACGTAGAAGGATGTCCTGACTACTGTGGTGATGTGACTATCAAAGGAGAGACTACTGTCCATCTGGGTCCCAAGGTCACTTATCACGCATTCGGTGTTAAGTGGATTGTTGCCTATGTGGTAGTTCATGGGTACAGAGTTTTTACCAAAGGGGATGACACTGCACTTTTTGGCATTGAGCTTGAGGCCATGGCTCTGACACCAGGCGTCTGTCTCAGAGAGGCCCTTCTGTAGGATGTTCATATCATTTGGGGACTTGACTATGGCTCCTAGTTTGCAGTCATCTGTGAACTTCATTAGCCAGAGGCCTTCTGTGTTAGCCTGTACTTCAGAGAAGTAGATACAAAACAGGAGCAGTCCCAGGACGTAACCCTGTGGTACTCCACTTGTCACTGGTTTGAGGTCAGATTTGGAGTCTGCAACTTTTACAGTGTCAACATCAGACCTCATAGATCTCATTCTTTTATAGACCTCCTACTATAAACCACATAGGTTAGAACCCCTAAAAATAGCTCTCTGCCCGATACCCCCATCTTTTTCTCCTTATCTGCAGTGATACCTAGGTATCACTACGTAAGAGGTAACATCTCTGCTGGGTGGTTCACTGAACAGTTGAGAGCTGTTCAAGAAGCTGTTCTGCTAGACAGCAGCTGCTTCTAAGGGAAAAAAAACTTTTTTGTTTGGTGTGCCTTTGTAATTACAGAATATGTTTGAACTTGTATTATTTTAGCCAATTAATGATTGTTTTAATCTCTTATGCATCTCATTATTGTACTCAACTGTTATGTATACTTAATAGCTCTCTGTCTGTAATTGGAGCTTTTCTCCTTGGGTCTCCACTGAAAATGAGCTCCTAGCCCAGCTGGACTAACCCGGTTAACAAATGTGAATAAATAAATAAATAAATAAATACCTGGTTCAAACCTTGAATTATGGACTATCTGTTCCCCTCTGTTTCTCCTGACAACCTGGTTGACATGGGTTTTTTGAGACAGTGTAGCATCATGTACACTGACAACCCCTTACTCCTAAATCATTCAAGTACAATTTGCGAGAGATGCTGCTACACTATAAATCTAGAATCACTGCTTTCTTGTGCCCAGAACAGCAACACTAAACAGGTTGTCAGCGTACTACCACAGGTCCTACTCATAATATGCACCTAACACATAAACCTTCATATGCGGAGGTACTCTCCAAAAACCTACCTAAACACACTAGACCTCCAAAACACAAACATGCCACATCCAACACAACATCCAATACACATAAAAACACTAACACCAGTGTCTCACCAAAAAAGCCCTTAAGGCAATGCATATCTTTCCAAATGTTTTAGTTATAAGTGACTGTAGTGAGACACACAGCCACCCCACTCACCAGGTTAAACAAGGAGAAAGTTAGGGTCTGCTGCAAGAATTTGTCAAATCACACAGCACTCAAATGTCTCAACAACAAGTACTGTTATGACTCGGCCATAACTGATGTTGGTGTGAATGACTTGAGACATACCTCTCTGGACTATATGAAGGGAGACATAATTGAGCTCTCTGAATATGTGTCCCAGGCAGGTATGTCCCTAGCTTTGTGCAGCATTTTACCCTCACCTAGGATGATACCATTATATAAACAGAAAATGGTTGACTTCAATAATTGGCTTAATTTCTGGTGTCATTCTAAGGAGTTCTGGTTCCTGTCAGGCTGGAATGAAATGGTTGATAGACCACTCTTCTTTGCCAGAGATGGTCTTCACCTGGCAACTTTAGGCTTCAGTTGCTAGCTAAGGCACTTTGCCTCTCTCATAATGCCTTTTTTAGGCAAGGTCACAACAACAAAATGTCCAATGTGAAAATATCAGAGACAAAGAAACTAAGGGTCATTCTGCTAAATGCTAGGAGTTTAAATCAAAAACTGCAATCTCTAGAAGCATATCTCTCCCTAGAAGATGTTGAAGTCTGTGCAGTCACAGAAACCTGGTTCAAGGCCGTAGAAAGTATCCTGGCTTTGCAAGGCTACAATGCCTTCCACACATTCAGACCACAAATTGAAGGTGTGAGAACCAAAGGGGGTGGAGTATCTATCTTCATTAAATATAATTACATCTCTAGACTGGTTAGACAAGATAACTCTATGGAGTTGCTCCAAGTCTAAATTACCATTGGTAAGACTCCCCTTCATGTCATTGGCAGTTATAAGTCCCTTCCCATGAACCTTGATGCCCGTACAGCTTACTTAGACCTACTTGGGACAATCAAAGTGCAACCTAACACCCTAGACATTGGTGATTTTAACAATCCCACCATTAATTGGGAAACCTATATGAACCCAAACTCATTCACACAAAAGTTCCTGGACTTTGTTAACTCATATTCCCTGGAAAAATAGTGCACCATCCCACATGGGGCTCCCATAGTCTTGACCTGGTCCTCACTAATATGAATGACAGATGCATCCCCTCTAGTATAGGGCCTGCACTGGTTAAATCTGACCATAAATCAGTCAATTTGAAAGTAGCAATACACCAACATTCCCCAAAGGAGAAGTCAAGCTAAAAAATTCGCCAAAGCTGAATACACCCTCCTGAGGGATGGTATAACTGACTTCCAAGCTCCAGTTTCTACAGATGGCATTAACAGCTATGCTAAGGTATACACTGATGCCCTGTATAAACATATACACAATTGTATAGCTGTGCCTGATAGGATTAAATCAGGATCTTCAAGAAAAAAACAAACTACCCTGGTGGACATCTAGCATTAATAGATTATACATTAAAAGAACAAAGCTGCTGTCTAGAAATATGAAAGCAAGATCTCAGAACTGGAAGAACACACTCATAAGCCTAAACAAACAAATAAAATAACTCATAAAACCCTCAATGAACAACTATTAGAAAAATGTAGTAACCGTAGCCAAGGATAACCATAAGGCTTTCTTCAGCTGCATCCAAAACCTAAAATGTAGGACTCAGATGTCTGCTGAACTAATTGTGG